>NW_009611305.1:0-249 GCF_000690535.1 Cariama cristata
GCCGACTTCCAGAAGTGCCCGGGGTGGGAAAGGCGACGGTTGCGCTTTGGCAGTTTCTCCAGCATGTCCATGAGTTTGGTGAAGGTGGGTCTTTCCTCTTGCTCGTAGGCCCAGCAGAAGAGGAGGATGTCCTGCAGCCATACAGGGCGAGCACGTGAGCAAACAGAGCCAGTTCCTCTCCCACCACGACCCCCGTGCCCAACGTCCACCCTGCGAGGACCCCGTCTCCATCACTGTATCCTTGAGAAG
>NW_009611305.1:417-2650 GCF_000690535.1 Cariama cristata
CAAGCTGAGCTGACGCTTGTGCCACCGCAGCAGGACCGAGCCTCCGCAGCTGGGGAGGGAGGGCCCCCCTTTGCTTTCTTGCTGGCAGACCCTGGGCAGCACAGGGTGTTTTTACAAAGGGACCCTCCACCCAGGGCGGGTGCCAGCGGGGCACCTTCCCCCTCCATGTACACACACACACGGGGCTCCAGCGCCTGCCCCACACCACCTACCGAGATCTCCTTGCCCATCCCAATCTGGCTGAGGTTGGGCTTCATCCCTCTTCCCACCTGCCAGATTATTGCCTCCGCTGGCTGCGTCTTGAAGGGCCATTCCCGTGCGTGCAGCTCGTACCAGATCGTGCTGTTGGGAGACAGCGGGGATTAGAGATGGGAGGAGCTGGGAGGCATCCCGCGTTGGGGGGACATCTGGCCATTGCACCCACATCCGCCACCTCTCCCTGCTCCAGCCGCACCGACATCCCGGTGATGCTTCATCCCAGATACCCCACCAGAGGTGCCCAGCACTCGGTACAGGATATCACCGCTCCCATTTCCAGATGGGGAAACTGAGGCTGTAGACTTGGCTAGGAGCAAGGCACCAGCCTCCTGTGTACGCCAAGGAAGAACCTGGCCCGCGGGCGGGAGGATGGAGGTTGATGGGAAGCAGCGGCAGAGGGGCAGCCTGTTACACCGAGTGGGAATCTCCCGCCGGGCTGCAATAGCATTTCGCCCCACTGCCCGCGGAGCGGCTTAATGGAGGATGCGGGAGGTAAATACGTGGTCCAGCTGCCGGGCTGGCCTTTCTGACTCTGCCACCTGCTCCAGCTGCGCGGGGCAGCGAGCACTGGGGAAGGACGAGCCCGAGCATTCGCTTTCACTCTCACTTGTCCCTTTTTCTTTTGCAAAAGGCACTCCAAGCCACAAAAAGTCGTCCAAGCCACGGTATGAACCATCCCCGGCACCCTCACCGGGTGATGGCACACGTGAACCCCCGACCATCTGCCACTGCACCGCTCTTATCGCTCAGCCGAGCTCTCCTTTCCGTGAGGACTCCCAAGTCCAAGGGAATATCCCAAAACGAGGGCATCTCCGGCTGAGCTGGCAGCCACCCCCGTGGTCCTCCGCCCCCGCTACCGCCTGGGAGTTTTGCATCCTCATTTTCTGGCACCCAAAGGCTGGATGAGCCCCGACTCCCGCAGCGCTGGCCCTGATTTCCAAGGCAAATTCCCTGGACCTGCTTTTCCCTTCAAGGGATGCCGTCACAGGTGGTTAAAGCAGCAAGAAATGGGGTTAAAATGGCAGCAGGGTGGAAAAATCTGATGGAGGGGGTCTGATAAATGAAATCACTCTTGGAGAGGGGGGCTCCCTGATTTTGGAAATCAGCTCTCCTGATTTTGGAAAAGTATGCACAGTTTGGCTGTAAATCTCCAAAAATGCGACTCACGTGAGCTGCCTGGCGGTGCTGGGGGTGCGGAGGAATGGGGGGGCTGGAGAGGGGCACAGGACGAGGTGCTCAGGCAGGAGCGGGGATTTTGAAGGTGCCTGAACCCATCCAGTGCAGTTAAATTCAAGCTTCTAGTTGGGAGTTTGGGGCTTAATTTTTCACCTTCTCCCTTTCAGATGCATCCAAAATATTTGGGCTGCGTTTCCCGGGGTAGGGATGGTGCTACGGGAAGCGGTCTGCTGCTCCATCTCCCTTTGCCTGAGAAGACCACACGTCTAATATTAATTACTGCCGCGACCTCTCAGGCTTCGGCGAGCACACATCGCCAGCCTCAGCTTCCCACTCCGCACCGCCCTCACGCACACTTTAATTTAACATTTCTGTCTTCTTTAAAATATCTTCTCCTCTTTCTGTTGCTGATCCCCAAATCCCTAGATGGAAGCGGCGATGGCAATAACCCTCCGGATCATCCGTGAGCCAAACAGACTCAGCGGAGGGCAGCAGAAACAAGAAAGAAGAAAAATGTGGGAAAATCTTTTAATCTTTTAAGGAAAGTCTTGCTTTACAGAAGGGCAGAGCTCACACTCAAAAAAAGAGGAAAAACTAAGTCTGAGGAACCGACTCTCACTTAGTTCGATATGAACCCTTAATTACCTCTTTATTTTAGTGCTACAGTTATACCTCGGGAAGGGGGAAAAAAAAAGCCAGACCCTTTCAGCTGTAATTACTGCGGTTTTGATGGAAGTATCGCCTCCGATAACAACCCCACAGGCGCTAATCCCCGCAGCCTTTAAAGTATCCACGAGAA
>NW_009611305.1:2686-8571 GCF_000690535.1 Cariama cristata
CCTCGAGAGGGGGTTTAGGGGGGCGCGATTGGGCCCCTGCCATACGGGAGCCTTGCTCTCAGATGAGCCGGTTTGCTGACGGAGACTCGGCAATTCTCCTCTTCTTGGCCTTTTGGCATCTCCTCGCCCTGGCAGCCCTGGCTCGCAGCAGCACCCACCACCACCAGCCCATCTGCAGCCAGCTGGCGAGGAGATTTGGGGTGTCCGGGGGCTCCCAGACCTGTGTCCCCCACCCTCTGCATCCCCAGCCAACACCCAGAGCACCTTCTCGTCGGTACCCGCACCGGGAGGATTCAGGGGAGATTACGCCAGGCTGGCATCCCCAGGGTACTCAGGGTCCCCTTGCCCAGAGCCACCCTGGTCCGTAGCCAAACCAGGAGGATTTGGGGATTTGGGGGGGGGGTTAATGCTCCGAGCCCAGCAATGGGGATTCCCACAGGCAGCGTCCCCTTGGCATTGCGGCGAGCAAACGGTGTCCCTGTCCCCTCCCGGCTGCTCAGAGCAGCTCACACCTGACACAACCACACCAGTTCTCTGCCGTCTGCCTGCTGCGGGGACTCAACACAACAACCACACCAGTTCTCTGCAGTCTGCCTGCTGCGGGGACTCACCCCAGCGCGAAGACGTCCGAATGTTTGGAGAAGGGCAGCTTGTCCTCCTCCGTGTCCGGCGAGAGCTGGCGGATGATCTCCGGGGCGAGGTGGCACAACCAGCCGTTCTGGATCCGCAGCTTGTTCCCCCGCCTGCCAAAACACGGAGCCGAAACCGTGGGTACCAGGGAGGGGAACATCACCACTGCACCACCAGTGAGCAGCCCCCCAACCCTCTACCCTCTCCCTAGGACATTTAAGCCTGGTCTTCCCTACAGCATCCTTGCAAAGTCAGGTTTTAACCCTCCTCTGAGAAATGCCGGCACGGTGGCTTCGCGCCTGTCCCTGCCAGGCAGCAGGGCGCGATTTGGGCACAGGATGGTGGGGAGGGGGAGCTTCAGCTCTGCCGGGCTGGTGATGGGGATGCAGGGTCTGCCAGGGCCCTCGCTGGGACCGTTGCACCAAAACACCTTAAAAGAGCAGAGGCAAAGTGTTATCTGGGGTAAATCCCCCCGGCGCTGACTCCTGAGCTGGCCCCGCTCTGGTTCGAGCAGGACGTTGGACTGGGGACCTCTAAGGGTCTCTTCCGAGCAAACCCCTCCTATACCAATGGCCTGGAAAGCAGTGTTTTTAGGTGTTCCACCCCCAAACAGCCCCTCCAGCCCATTTTCACGTCCAAGCCTCTGATGCCATCGCCCGTGGGAGCAGCCTGGCTTCATTATAATCGGCAGCCCTTCAGCTAACCTCAGCCCTCTCTTCCTCCCCAAGGCCCCCCCGGCTCAGTACAAACACATTTGGGTGCCGTTGGCCAACAGCTGAGGATGACGTTGGTTGATTCTTCATCCTTTATATCCTCCAGCAGGCACCTAGGATGCACCGCTCGCTTAAAAAGGGTCCGCGGGCAGGGCAATGAGCAGGGACCACTGGCACTGGTAACACATTAAGCAGCTTGATTGTGTGTCCGAGCCAAAATTCGGGAGCAGAGTTTGGCAGGAGGTAACACAAACCGTCCCGTATCCCACTGGGCTGGAGAAGGAAGAGCCCGCTGACTTGTATCAAGGAATTTTTCCTTGTTTGTGCTTTGATGCCCTCCCAAAGACAGTGATGCACAGGGGTAAGGGATGGCTGTGGGGTCATCGGTTCTCCTGAACTTCAGTCTGGGGCCAAAATCCCAGAGCCCGGGTCCCAGGAGACACTACCTTGGCACCGGCATCTCCATCCACCCCCAAGGCTGGATGAGACGCTCCCACTGCAAACGCTGACTCCTTGGCTGGCTTTTTCCCCCCACAGCTACATGTACACAATGCACACAATCCCAAGACAACACAGCCTGGATCCTCCCGGCCGCGAAGGCATCCCCCCTGGCTCTGGCAGCGACCGGAGGAGGAACCCCCTCCCTAGGGCAGGACGCTGCCGGTCCAGGGAATCGCTGATTAAGCCTCCACGCCCTCTCCGGGGTCTCGATGGCCCCTCTTCACTCCGCTGTGTCGGAGCCACCGCCGCAATCAGTAGCTCCGGCAAGGCTCGGACCCTCCAGCCCTGGGAGCCGCAGGCGAGAGCGCTTTGGCACAGGGGGGAGGCTTTCAGCTCCCCAGCCGGCTCCCGCCGCCGTCCTCCAGCCCCGTACAGCTCTTAATTACAAGCCGACGTTAAGTACCGGGGCAATTAGAAAAGATGTGGAGGAGCTCGCTCGTCCTTCCCCCTGTCTACGGACTCCGTCTCCGGGCAGGCAGCGGGGAGCGGGATGCAGCGGGCAGCACCCAGATCTGCTCCACCGCCCTCAGCAAGACCAGGATTGCACCTGGGGCTTTTAGTTGTGCTCACCCCCGTCCCCCAGCGCTGTGATACCCCACGAGCAGCATTCAGGCTCGGCTCGGTGTGCTCCAGGGACCAGACCTGGCTCCCCCGCTCCTCTGCCAGCCCAGGCCCATCCCTCTGCCAAGCTCACGTACGCCCGAGCGTGCAGCTACGGGTTTAGGAGCTTCCAGCGATGAGGGCTGAGCTTTAACGCAGTCCCAAATGGGTTCAATTACAGCAATTTGAGGTTTCATGGCAAAAGTTTGCCTGGCTTCATAACCGACCTGGCCGCTTCCACGAGCAGCAAACAGCACGGCCAGCTGAGCATCTTCTAAACCCACCGAAGGACAACCCAGCCCCGAGGCAAAGGCAAGAGCAGAAGAGCTCTTCAGGCTACTCAAGACCCACTTTGCGCTCCTCCTAATTACAGAGCAGCCCGACGAAGCCCAACGATGTTTAAATAATGGAAAAAGAAATCTGAGTTCACCAGGATAAAAGACACCGGGTTACAAAGTCTCTGCAGAAAGTATTTCAGTTGCGATAGCCACCTCCTTTTTCAGCAGCGCGTGTCACGGCACAGACGGACGCTGCAAACCCCTTGTGTCGGATGCTCTCATGAACTGAAGGTGAGCCTGGTCTAGATGATGAGGAGGATTTTTAAGCCATGTCTCACTTCAACCCTAGCAAAACCAGGCTGGTTTGTAATTCTCATTCACAGCTGAAGCAACGTCACCGTCCTTAACTTGACCTGCAAAAATTTGCCCCCTTTGCCATACATGTTTGTCTGCCCAAGCCTCTGAGGACCCAAAACTGGGCTTTATCATTCTTCTTCATCTGAGACAAACCAGAACCAGCAAAAAACCCACCCTGAAAAGGGAAATCAGACCTGCAGACACTTGCTGCTTCAAAATTCACGGTGACTGATGAGTGCGGATCCTCAAAGCCTTCTCTCAGCTCTACACCAGCAGAAGCCATGTGCCACCAGCAGTCCAGGGCAGCCACACTGAAAGCTCCTCGGGGCAGAAATTTCCCCATTTTCTCCATTTTTCTAGCAAAACACTCCTCATTTAAAGTGTTCAAGGCCAGGCTGGATGAGGCTTTGAGCAGCCTGGTCTGGCGGAAGGTGTCCCTGCCATGGCAGGGGGGTTGGAACTGGATGGGCTTTAAGGTCCCTTCCAACCCAAACCATTCTGTGATCCTAGGATTCTATGATTCATTTCTGTCCAGCCTCACATTTCTGACCATCCTTCCTCTCCTGAGTAATCTCCTGGACTTTACCCCCAAGGGACACCCCAATCTTGAGCAGAGACGGCCACGCATTGGTCCACCCCATCAGATCCCCCATTTCCCCAGCATCTCATCTCTCATTTTATCTCCAGAGCTTTTCTGACCTTCGTAGCAAAGGTCCCTGGCAAAATTTGGCCATTTTTGTCCAAATCCTTTTACCACTGCTGGAATGAGCTGCAACCTCATCCTGGCACGACCCAAGTCCCAGACCCCCCGTCCAGCTGCTAAACCAGAGCCCAAACCCACTTCTCCGCTGCGGGCAGAGCAGCAGCGCTGCTGGATTTCTTGGGCTTCCTGAGCTTTTGGCTGACTTTGCGCTAAAACCAGCTGATATTTATACAAGTGGAATGGAAAGGCCGGCTGCCCAGCTTGCCGCAAGGGGCATGGGATGGAGAGAGGCGACCATCGCCTTTTCCTCTAATCCTTTGGCCTCATCACACAGGAACTAGAAAAAAATATATGTAATTTCCAAGGTGCGTTTTATCTCCTGAGCATCTCTGCCATAAAGTGATGACAGGCCACGACAACCTCTCCAGGACAAACCCCACCACGTGGGGTGATGGAGACCGAAAGGATCAGCAGGCGGGTACCGCGCTGCCGGAGGAAACCTGCCCAAGCTGCCGGCGCCGATAACGCCGTGCTTGGCCCGTGCTGCTTCTAACACAAAGGGTTTAGCGAAAAAGTGCTCTCCTCCTGGGAAAAGTCAGCAATGCACTGGGTTTTTTAGTTTTAACAAAAAAGGAAAATATAACCTTTGGGTTTTTTTCCCTTCTTCTGTTTCCTTTCCCCTCCGCTTTGCTTTTCTTCCTTTCCCCAGCTGCTGAAACTCACTGCCCTGCCATGCCTACAGCTGGCAAACCTCCCAAAGTGCTGGAAAAAAACCATTTAATAAAGAACATTTACCAAATGGGCTTGATTCCAAACCCAAAGAGACCAAAAAATGTCATAAAGCTGTAAATGTCCCAAGCCTGGCTTTCATTCTCTCTGTGTCTTGCTCGGTGCCCTGGCTCGGCGCAGACACAAGGGCCAGATGTCTGCAGCACCTGAAAGGTCACCGGAGTGGCCAGGGGACAGTGATGGGGACGGCACCGCTCGACCGGGGCTGCCGCTCCGCCTGCCCCGCTCATCATCCCAGAGGCAGGAGATGATGCAGACGCCGGGGGATTGTAACGATGGTGTTAGGGGAAGGCCCAGAAAGGAATCAGCTTTGCCAGCCCTGGTGAAACGGAGACTGAGGAGCATCTCCTGGATGGCTGCAGGGTGGTTTGGCCATGGAAGTGGTGCATCGCGTATGAAGAGGTTGGGTCCAAGAGACCTCTGGCCTCTCTGAACCAAACTGCTGGAGACTCGCACGCAGTATCATGCTCCTTCCTACCAACCAAAAGCAACTCTGCCTTTAAACACTAGGTTTAAAAAATAAAGGAAACAAAATCAAATCAAAACAAGCTGCAACTCCTGCACCCAAGGAGCAGAGCGGTTTGTTTTCACCGCTCGGCGCTGAGCCCAGACCCACCTCCCTGCAGAAACCCCAGCCCTGCTCTCGCCATCCCTCCGGGGCTTTGCATGGCAAACCCAACGACGGCGTTGAGCGTGGAGCTGTGCTTCAAGGCAGCACGGCTTGTGGGGCAGAGCTACACATCTTGCCCTTTTCCCCAAGAAAACCTCCTCAAAAGCAAAATCCCAGGAGATGAGATGGTGAAATGCCCAGGGTAGCCCCAGGACGCTCAAAGGCACCTTGTCCTCATGCCTACTGAGGCTGCAGACCCAGAAAGGCACTTGCAGAGGTTTTGGGGCTCCCTCCCCGTGTTCCCAGCTCAAAAGGGAGCTCTAGGGCATGGGGAGGAACACTGCTAATGCCACCACACCAGGTCCTACCTGCCCGCTTGGAGAACTCCCGAGATGCTGAAAAGGCCGAAGTCCGTGATCACCACCTTCCCGTTGTCGTAGAAAACATTTTTTGACTTGAGGTCCTTGTGAAGGATCCCCTTGGCGTGCAGGTAGCCCATTCCCTAGGATGGAAGAGAGAGAAAAATACCCCAAAACTGAAAAAGCAGCCCCAACAGACAGGATAACACCAGAGCGGGGGCAGCCCCATGATTGCCAAGAGAGGGAGAGCCGGGCTGCGAGCATCCCTGTGCTGCGGTGGCACGTCCACACCACCGAGCCACGGCTGGGCCACAGCCAGAGGCTGCATGTCCCCAAATGTCCCTG
>NW_009611305.1:8602-10084 GCF_000690535.1 Cariama cristata
ACCGGGGTCTGGGGGGGGGTGTCTCTGGCTTGGGACAGGCATCGTGTGGTGCTCACGGAGGGTGACGGGCTCATGGTGTGGGCATCTCGGCTGCGGCAGCGCCCACTCATCTTCCTGATTAATTGGTTACGCGAGAAAAATTAGCGGCAAACCAAACTGGCAGTCGCTTTCCTGAAATCCTCTGCTGAGAAATTGATGATGATGATGTTCTCGCCTTCGTTCTCTTTCGGGGCTGGGAGCAGAGGGGTAATAAGTCAAAGCTCTCCATCACCGCTCTCGCAGACCCTGGCTGAGCCATTAGTGCTTCCTATGCGCACACCGACACCATTAGCCTGGAAACAAGCGCCTTGCAGGAGTCCTGCCTTAATTCTTTTCCCCTAGGAAAAGCTACTCGGTGGTTAATTAAAATTATTGCTAATGATGCAAAAAAAGGCCACGGGTGGGAAATCCAAACTCCCCTGCACCGGGCTTGTTTAGCATCGGCAAACGCAGCAGACTGCCGACAGCTCCACGGAGCGGACGTTCGGCTCGACGGGATAACCAGCCCCGGGGTCGGGGCGGGCGATACGCCCCGTTGATCCTGCCTTCAGCAGGGCTCGCCGTGCTGCCCCGCTTCTCAGCCTCATAAGCAGACTAGGGGAACCTCGGTCTAGAGGAAGCTACTGAAGGATAAATGCCAAGTGGGCCAGCAAACTGTCGCTTAGGAGCGAATATCACTTGTCTGTCACTGGCATGGGGGGATTTATTAACTGGATTTCCATGGGGGGGGCCATCCTAGATCTGAGCTTTTCATGTATCATCATTAACCACGCAGGCACAAAAATATATTTTGAAGTTTGCAGCTGATGTGGAGCTGGAAGGCATGATGCAAATTCAGAAATGATCTGGGAAAATTGGGAAAGCAACCTGAAAAACCCAGAAATCCTCAAATGCAAAGACCCAGGATGTGGGAAAAAATCCTGAAGGTGCCAAGGACTGGCCAGCAGCACAGAGCCCCGGGGCTCTGCTCCGGCAGCGGGGAAGGCTGGGGGCAGGCAGGGACAAGGCGCTGCCGGGGACAGCAAACCCCCACCCCACCAGTGACGGGGGTTTCACTGCACCCCTCGGCGGGCAAATCCCGAAGAGCCCCTGCTAAGGGATGCTGGAGGAAGGCAAGGATTCAGGGCTGCACGGCTGGCCCTGAGATGCCACAGCTGCAGCTGGATGCCAGGACCATTCCAGGCACCGGGATTAATTAGGAGTCTCCGGGTCCCAGCACATGAAATAATGATGAGGTTTAAATATCCGCTTTCAAATGTCACTGTCACCTTCACGGAGTGCCAGGGTTGTGCAAGGAGCAGCATTTCAATGCCGTGAGCCTGTTCCTCCTGCAACGTGCAGTGCAGGGCCCCAAGCATCGACGGGGCAGGATGAGACCCAGCACCATGGGGATGCTCTGCAGCCCCCTCCCATCGGCCAAGGCTGACGGGAGCTCAGCACAGG
>NW_009611305.1:10129-12492 GCF_000690535.1 Cariama cristata
CGCCACTGAAGGCAGCCAAGCCTTCGCTGACGGGATTTCTCGAGGAGCTCTCAGCACACCCAAATCCCTCGCCTCGCTCCGCAGATCCCACCGCAAATTCCAGCCCCACCGCCTTCGCCACCGGGATGATCCCTGAGAAAACACTCCCGGCCCAGTAACGCCTTCATTTGCTGGGGTGCCCGGCGTGTGAAAACCCAGCTCCCTCTGCCGGCTTCGCTTCTCCAATCAATCGACGTTCACCTCCAAAGGGTCACGGCATAACGAGAGCCCTTGCACCCGCTAATCCAATGAACTTAACGGCTCTCCTGTGGCCTACGGGGACTCAAAGGACAAAGCCAAACAACTGCCGTGACTCGGTAGCAGAGCCGAAGCCTCTGCCGTGGTCCTGCCTCCCCCTCCTCTGGGCGACGCAGCCCTAAGCCCAACCAAACCAAGACGTCGGGGTTTTCCTTCGCTTCTCCGCATCAGCCACCTCCAAGTTGCCCAAAGCATCCTTAACGTCTGCGGAGGGTTGACGTGGAGAGGTGGGAAGGCGGACAAGCTGCTCCTCCTGGTGCACACCAGCCCGGGGCACAGCAGGAGCCACCGACTCAAAGTCCCTCCGGTGCGCAGGGAGAGCCTGGGCTCAGCACCCGTGCCGCACGGCTCTGCCTTCGCACCCCTGCGAATTCCTACCGGGGCCTGGGTCTGACCCAAAGCCCCGCTGCCCTGCAGTGGGTGGCAGCAGGAGCACCCAGCCCCGTACGCCCAAGGAGAGGGGGTGCAGGGAAGGTGGCTTCTGCCGGGGCTACAACCAGCGCTACGTGCCGTCGGGCTGCTTCACTTCGGCAGATCTCATGGGTGATGTTCTTCACCGTAACGCTTTCAATCTCACAGATTCAGTGATGTTTCCCCAGTGCTGGCGATGCCTCGCAACACCCCAAAGGGTTGGAGGTTTCCAACCTGTTCCTAAGGCACACGCGGGTGCAGAGGACAGGGGTCTCTTAGCCCGCTCCTCAAAACCCCGACCACACGGGGGCATGCAGCCCACCCAGAGAAAGGGGCTGCGCCCAGCCCTTACCGCCCGCTGGGAACATCTGGGTGGCGAGAACCCTGAGCACAGACGTGGTGGGAACCAGGGGGAAAAACAGGAGGCAAACCTATGTGATACCTCCGACGTCCGCTCCGTGGGAAAAATCCACTTCTAAAAAGTGGAAAATACGCATCAAAACCAGAACCGGAGCAGAGACCCCGAATTCAGGCTATAGCTTCACCCCTCCAACGCGCCCCTTGCAACACCAGCTCAGCAAAGCGGTCAAGCCTGCGCCCAACTGTCAGCTCCTGCCCAGAGACTTTGGGGGAATTTCAGGAATTTACTTTAAAAGCAGCATGCACTTTGCTCAATCTGGGTGCAAATAAAGGCAAAATAGGCAATCCAGTAAGAGACAGCATAAGCACAGGCAGAGGATCAGCACCATTCAGGGTATACTGCAGAACATATTCTGCTTTATAACATGGATTTGAATATTTAAGGGGCTTTAAGATCTGCCAGAAAAAACTTCCTTTTTTTTTTTTTTTTTCCATAGAAATGCGTTAAACACGAGCTCAGCCCCAGATAATTTGCTCTTGGTGTGGGTCGGAGGTGCTGGCTGACCTCCAGCTGGGCACAGGGTCAGCGTCGCGGCTCCCGTGGTAGGACCCGTGCCAAATACTTTTGGTATCATTTGGTGTTAAATACGTTTGGGAGCACAGTACAACCCTCCTCTGGCAGACGGCTCAACACCTCTTGGGAAAACGAGCTGCCGCAGACGCGCGATGGGAAGCTTTGATGGCTCAGGACCCAACTTCCCAGCCACTTGAGCCTCCTCCCCAGCATCGATTTGTATGGTCACGTCTGAAGTGTCAAAGCTGCACTTTGAGTCATCTCTGTGAAAGGAAAAGCTTTTTTAGCTCTGAAAATTGTCCGTGTGCTCTGCCTCGCGGCACGTACGGCCTCCTGCCACGAGCACCGCGGCACTGACCCCTCCGGGCACCTCGGCTGCGGGGATGCCTTCGCTACAGAGTTGTGGAAACCTCAGACCGACAGCAGATTAGGAATTTTTTCCCAAGAGGAGAGGAACATCCAACCAGGAACTCCCTCGCAGCAGCGAAGCTGGACGTAAACACCCGCCCGTCCAAGGGGGAAGAGGAGCTGTGGCCAGGACGAGCCCCAAGCCCAGCGCGGCACGGGGTGCCCGTGGGAAGCCTTGGTGCCAGCCCAGGTCGGCTCAGCGTGGGTGAGAGAGCTCTAAGAGCCCTGGGGTTCAAAGCCGAGAGGCTTTACCCTGCCCAGCCTCCTTGGCTTCTTCACTCCGGCTCCCTGGAGCGGCTCGGCCGGGCTCTGG
>NW_009611305.1:13011-15688 GCF_000690535.1 Cariama cristata
TCAGTCCGGCGCCGTGGAGCGGCTCGGCCGTGCTCTGGGCTGGATCTGGACCCCCATCGGTGCTGAGCTGCCCCCGCACCATACCGTACCTTCACGATTTCTTGCGCTATCTGCCTCGTCTTGTTGACGTCCAGGACGATTTTGGCATCTCTCACCACCGAGTAGAGAGTCCGTCCTTTACATAGGCTGAAAGAACAGGAAAAGGGAGAAGACAAAAACACGGTTTATAAACACCCGCCGAGAAACATCCCCAAATTACAAAGGCAGCGGCTGTGGCAGGGAACTATAAATAACCACGAGAGCTTTGGCTACATCTCAAGGCAGACTGGAGATTCAGCAAGGCAACTGGGGGCTCTCCCCAGTTCGGCACTGGGCGGGAGCGGTGTGTGCTGGTACCATCACCACCGAGCCGAGCCCACGCCAGGGGTAACCGGGGCCGGTTCCTAGCCCCTCCCCGCATCCCAGCCACCACCAAACCACCTGGGCCTCTTGCTTCAGACTTGTTGTACAAAACTGGCCGCGGCTCCCCGCCTCTTCCCTCGGAGGATACAATACCCACAGATGTAATATGAGTCAAAAGAGGAAAGATGGGGAGGGGGGGGAAAAAAACCCCAATGCACTGTACAATGTCCTCCAATTTTCCTTCTCGTACCAATTACAGTAAAATCTATTTACAGAGCCTTAATTACCAAAGGCAGCTGGAGGGGGGGGATATAAACCAATTAAAAATATATTGACATTTGAATATCATAATGGAGTACGTGGGTGGATGCTGCCTCGACTCCCGCCCACCAAAAAGGGCTTTTTTGCTTTTCTATATCCACCCACACTCATTACAGGCAACCTTAGAAAGACGAGACTGGATACCTATGCCTGGGAAATAAAGCGCCCGACACGCACCTCGTTAAAGAGGCTTCGGTGACCGCAGATGTTAATTTGATCCCGTTCTAGTTAACAAATAAAAAGTTAGAGGTTTTCATTCCCCTGCTCTCCCCCCACTGCAGCCTCGCTCGGCTCCATCGCCCTCCCCCTCACCCATCTCCTCCGGCCCTGGGGACCCAGCACGGACCACCCTGGGCTCGTCCCCTGGGAGGTAACGGGGTTATTCGCCCCTTGGGGATGGAGATAACCAGCCCGAGCTGTGCCTCCTTACAGGGGCTGAGGAGCATCACCCCCACCCGCCCTGGGTTCGCCTGGGTACCGGCTCGCTCAGACGGGGAGAGGGGATGGCTCGGACCCCTGGCACGGAGGCGGGGGAAGAGGGATGCCGAGGGCAGCGGTGCTCAGCACAGCCCTGCCGATGGGCGAGGAGCCCAGCCCCACAGCCACTTCCCCCGGCTTGCAAACCCAGAGAAATCGGGAATGCAACATCACAGTAAAGCCCCGCTTTTATTTTTTACCCCGAGGCTCTCACAGAGCAGTACGACCAGGCACAACCCCGAGGAGGCTGTGCCGTGTTTTCCCTGGGGATGCTGAACCTGGCACCAGCAATCCCCCCAAACCACCGCGCGGTCGCCGTTCCCCCGTCATTACCGCAGGGCCAAGGCCATCACCTGGATGCAAACAAGGTCCCCAAGAGCAGGGAGGTTGGAGGCTCGCCTCCAGAAAGCTGGGGAAAGCTGAGCTCTCCGCAGCTCTTTGGGGGATTAAACTGATTGGGATTGGGATAGCGCTTGTTGGGATTAACCCTTGCTTGCTTCGCCAGAAGCTCACAGATACAAAGGACCCTCCTGCCCCAAAGCCAAAACTCCCCGTCCCTCCGTGGGCAGAGAGCACAATTTTCAGGTCCAGCAGTGAAGCAGGAACGGGACCGGTCCCCCATCTCCCAGCTGTCGGAAAGACAACAGCATCCTTCAAAGTACTTTGTGTGTTGGAAATAGCCTTGCCGGACACAAGCGAGCTGCGGTGGGGATTTTAGGGCATCTTCGTACCCCTGCAAGTGCCTCCTCAGTAAGTTTTCCTTGCTCCGGTCTCGCGGCACATCCCTGAGCACATCGGCTGGGCTGCAAACCCCAGGCACCCGCGATTACACGTGCCGTCTTCCCCTAACGCAACCAGCCCCTTCCTATCTTCTGCAAGAGTTTGGCTGCAGTCAAACAGGAACGTGTCTGAAGATTAGGATCCAAGCACTCGCACTCCTGCGTGGAAATCAGTGATAAAGAAAACCCTTGGGTTTCTGCAACCGGAATTAAAGGGTGTGAAATAATGACAGACATGAAGCCTCTTTCCACCACCTTTACCGCGTGAAGGTTTTTTGCACTAATTTGCTGAATAAACCTACAAGAGCTTTAAGCTCTGGGATGCAACAGGCTTTCTGGCACCTCCCATGACCTGCCGGTGCGCAAAGGGGTTCCCCCAGCCCTCCCCGCTCCCCAGCAAACCCCTGTTTTCCCCCAGCGAACACCATTACCGAAAGTTGCTTGTGGTCTGCGTTAGTCACCAAGCGACACTGCAAATGCACCAAACAGATTAGTGCTGGAACAGGGTCTGATTTCAGCCCTAAAGCGAGTTAAGATCAGGTGTTTTCCGGGAAAAGGGTTGTTTAGAGAAAAACCCTCAAATTTCTGCCTATCTGAACTGCTGAGATAACCCCGGGAGCGGAGCCTGCAGCCCTTTGCGGATGAGATTCCCATCTCCCCACTTCATTTACCGAAGGACCGCATTCAAGGAGGCAGCG
>NW_009611306.1:0-10959 GCF_000690535.1 Cariama cristata
TTTTAAGAGCCGGCCCAGCCTTAAATGGCAACATTTAATGCTATGGAGCATTTGTGACATACACTGGATAACTACACGGTGCCATCAGTTGCGCACTAAAATGCAGGTCTCATGCCAAAAAGTTTTATTTGCAAGCCATAAAAATGGCTGTGAAGGGCTGCATAGTTCTCAGTTAACAGGAGTTGGGGATTGTCCTTGTAGTATATATACACCTCGGGTGGAGATTTTTTTTTTTTTTAAAGGTGGCCTTTAAATGCCAGCAAGAGGGTTTCAAAGTAGTAGACAAAGGAGTTGAACCTGCAAGCCGGGAAGGGGACAGCTTGCACAGGAAGCCAGGAGAAAGCAAGGTGTCAGAAACTTCTTTGCAGTTGATGCTGTACATTCAAACAGACCTTCCAGTGCTTGTCCAAACCCAATCTGAACTTCAAACCTTTTGAAATATTATTATTACTGAAGGAGCCTGGCAAGAACTCACCTCGGTGATTTAGAGGAGTCTGCATTCAATAAAATTAGCATTTAAATGAACCCAATTAAGAAATGCTTTAAACTGAGCATGCAAGAAGGGCGACTTGTCTAACAGAAAGCTCTGGAGTGCGACTGTGTGAAAAGTCAAACCCTCTTGGGGCACTATAGTGAGGGCAATAAACACCAAGTTGCACAGGTCAAATGCACTGCTGGGTAGCATAGGTAGGTGCATTTTACATTTCATTGTCACAGGAAAAAAAAAAATCTTTTACCTTATTTAGAAAAAAAATTAATGGGCAGGGTGACATAAAAACCAAAGTTGGTAACTGCTGCCTGCTCAATGTCTATCTGACTTGCCATTTCTGAGCATTCAGATTAGTTTGCAAAAGGTAGACAATAAACTTAAGTGTCTGCCATGTAACAAGTCTGTATCAAAGCATCTTTTATGTACTTGGCTTCCATAGTGTGGAACAACTCTATCACAAGAATAAGAAATCTGAACAGACTCCATTTATTCTACTGGTATTTGAATGCAACTCTTCCCCCTAATAAATGCATCTGTTTTGGATGATAAATTGTCCATTAGAGAAAGCTCAAGTGGAGGTTTTTTTGTGTTCTGTTTTGATTATGCTGCCATTAACATGGTGTTACATTACTATTTGAATTTTATCACCATTTGTGCCATCAGCTGCGCAGTACAGAAAAAATTGCCAGAGTGAGCTTATAATCGCAAGTATTTTAATTTATTAAATAAATGACCTAATTGCTTGCCTGAGATCTATTTTTCTTCTTTCTCTTGACCCTATTGAGAGTTAATCAGTTTCTTGGTGCTAATTAGATGTCAGCATTAGTAGCCTGCTAATACATAAGAGATAATGACACCATCGTGCAAGACACAGTGTCCAACACATGACCCTGTTTCCTTAAATTATACCCTAAGGATTCATTGGGAAGCCTAAAGGCTTCGTAGTTTTACAGCAGCAGTTCCTCCTTCTGAATGTGGATAGGTGTACAAATTTGACACGCAAGTGGAGAATTAGATACAAGATACACCTTCTCACCATGCAGGGTTTTAACAGGAACACTAGTGACTTGGTTCTTGTCCCACCTTGTGAATTTAGTATGCACTGTTTGCTCAGTATGAAAACAATGATACAAAGAAGGCTTAAATAACAATTCAGTATTTCAATTTTATAGACTAACAAACTGCTAGCAGGAAATTAAAACATACATCTTTCCTTTATGACTCCATAATCCCATCTATATGCTCCAGTACACTGAGGGAGTGACAGAGAGCATTCTGTGCAAACATTTCTTTCATCAGTGGTGCTGGGAGATACTAGCACAGGTTTCACAGGGGCTTCGTGTAAGGGTATCTGCAACACACTGGTCACAGCTGGAGAAGGGAGTTTCTTCACATGCAGGTGAAAGCTTACACACGCCTGTCACACAGTTTATCACAGCACAGCAGAGTTAAAAGGGAATTCCTCATTTACAGCCTTATACAATCATCCAAACTGAGTGCACGCTCTTGGGGTGGGGTCTGATGCATCTGCATGGATGCTTGCGGTTCCCAGCCTTCTCCGATCCCAGCTTTCTGTCCTCCCCCTCCCACCCCAGCTTTCCACAATGAACTGCATCCTCTCCCAGGTGGATACAGTTAACCCAGAGCTGCAACAAGGCCATAGATGCACTCAACCACAGCTTGGAAGTGTTTGTCAAGTACAGTAAAAGTTTCTTTCTGGGTTGCCTGGGACAAAAGCATCGCAGAGGCTAGCATGAGAACAGTGGCCATAAGGGCAGAGCGTGGGATCACAGGGAGCCCCAAGCAGCAGCCGCTCAGGAGACCGTGGGAGATCCCAAGCACGCACCGCCAAGCATCTCCCCATACGTGGGATGTGCGAGAGCCACAGAGGCTCAGCCATGGGAACACAGGAGATTTAGCACAAAGGCTAGCTGCAGCTCAAGCAACTTTTTGCCAGAAAAAAAAAAACATGCAACAACTTTGTTTTGTGAAGAACATAATCGGCTGCAGTCAAGGCCAAAGGCCAGGGATAAGGTGTACAGCATGACCAGGCCTTCTGTGAAATATCCTGCGAGAAGCAGCAACCTCAAGAAATTTTGGAGAGTTTTTTCTAAGGTCTTCACCTCCTCAAAACCACTTGCATCCCAGTCCAAGGCGGCAAACCCCTGCCAGTAAGAGCCTCTATCCTCTGAAACACCCTTTATCGTTCAATGACATCTCGGTTATTTAAACAAGCTCCTGTATCTCTGCAAGCAGGCTGAAGGGGGGCAAGAACTTTTGGAGCAGAACAGCTACAAATACTACTCTCTGCTGGGACAAGCTCCCCCCACCCATCCACCCACGGCACTCAGCTTCACTGTGGAAAGCAGCCAGTCTTAATCCTGTCTTTTGGTGTCAGAGGAAAACAATTGCCTTATCCACTAGGAAATCCTTTCTGATAAAGAGTAGGACGTCAAACATTTCTGATATAAATTCAGTGAATGTGCCAGCAAAGATACCTGCCACTACAGAACTGCTGATCACAGCTGGAGTATTGAAATAAAGTTTCTGAATTGCACAAGTTCTTGAAGTGTTAGGCACTTAAAGAAGTTACCTGCCATCTGGCAGCTTCGTGATGGCAAAAATCTTCCAGAGTAGAGTTAACCTTAAACGTAAATACGTGGAAGGCGGGAAGCAGAGCGGGGGAGAGGCAGTGCAATTGCAATCTTGTCATGACTGCTTGCTCTCAAAACACTGTGACCAGTTCTGCACCTGAAAGTCACTAAATGCATTTTCTGTTTGATATTTTTAAGTGCTGTTATGCCTGAGAGGTGTTAATGGCTCATCCATTAGTTGCGACCCAGACTTCATTAGAGCAATTGTGGGGGTTAATGCACTCTACTTTTATCTAGCAGTTAAACCTCTGAGGTTCATTTGTATCAAAGCTGCTGTGCAAAGGAAGGGTCTCCTTTGAAGGCCCATCATCCTACAGAGGGATCTTTGAACTAGGGACAATTCCTAAGGGGAAGGCTGGAGTAGGAAGAGAAGCCTTGTTTGGTGTGAGGAGAGCAACAGAAACTCCGAAAAGATACAGCTCCTGGAGGCGGTCACATCTAGCAGGAGAGCAACGATGCCTTACCAGGTTCTGCAACAGGCCTTCTGAAAAGTTAGATTTGTCTGTGTTTCACAAACAAATAACAAAAGCAGTCTCCTGCAGTAGAGAAGTTACAATGTCAGCCTCAGCACAGAAGGTGAGAAGGGATCTGGAATTTAGGGACTAAAATAGCTGTAACCTTCAGGCACTATGCAGCAGACAGCTTTTAAAATTCAAAGTTAATGGCATGCAAAACATGAGACTGGCCAACACATCCACTAGCAGAGTGATAACTTTGTGAGAGTCTCCTTGCAGCAATTCCTACCATCCAGGTAAAGATGCTTTAACAAATCACAGAATGGTCCTTAGGGTGCAGAATGCTGATCTTAACTACCTCATAAGGCAAACACCCCAAAGTGGGAGGGGAAGAAAATATACTAGGTTGCCTGGCTCACTTGCAGGCATCCAGGGTGTCCAAGCCTACACACAGCCCCCCAGAAACATCCCCAACAAACCCTCTACACTATTGGAAGAAGAATATTGTGTTGTTGATTACAGATATTAAGCATGACTAACACAGAAGTTACCACTTAAAATGTACCCAGATCCTAGCATCCAGCTCCATAGCTGTTTTCATGCAGCAGTATAACAGAAGAGAGTCGGGAGCAGTAATCCAGCCCTTCACTACGTATCTGGATCCCCAACATACCCTGGGCATGGAGAGAGACAGACACATGTCCCACATAGACCCAAAGGAAGCTAAGCAGGGAGAAAGAAGATAGTGGGATTTTTTAACTCTGAACATACGAACACAAGTACCCTCAAACTGGATTTACTGTAGCTCCTGGAGAAACACGTGTTAAATTCTTCATGTGAGAGAAAGCACTTTTATGAAGAAATATTGCATTGTTGAACCCACTATCCCCAAATGGACAACACAGAGTTCTTGCATTTAAAGAAGACAGAATTATAGCTACCCCACAGTCCAACAGTAAGTTCAGCAATTAAAGAAGTTGAAGCACAAAGGAACATGAAGAGAAGGATGAGAAACAAAGGGCAGGAGCAGAGGTGATGCTGCTCTGCTTTGTGGCATTTCACCGCTGGGAGCAGAGGTAAGTGCTGGAGTTGACTCTGGAGCAGCACCTCAGGGTGCTTGGCCTCCAGTCAAGCCCCAGTGAAGACAGTGGGCTCTGCCTTGGCAAGGTGGGCAGGATGGAGCCTCATAGGCTGTGCCGGCCCAGTTCCCACTGGTGACTGGTGGGACCCATGGAGGTGGGCAGGTGGGTTATCCCCAGCACCAGAGGCAGCAAACAGAGCAACACGTCCTCCATCAGAGAGGCCAGGACCACATCCCCATGTTGGGGACAGGCATGTGGCCGCAGCTTTGTAGGCTGACAAAGGGTTGCGTTTCACTCTTCAGCCCTGGATCTCCTCTTGCTTCACTCTGACCACATACACACACATCAAGAGGGTACATGACTATAACCAGATCAAGTTTTACTACTAATGTGTACAAGAGACTGATTTACACATTGCATCAGTGGAAATATTTCTACAACTTACAGAACAGTTTAAAGACTTTACTTCCACTTGCAATACTAAAGCTGGGAGGACAAGAGTTAGATTGTGGCTTAAAGCTGAACAGCCCTCCAGAAAGAGAGGAAAAGTCCACACACTTTTTTTTTTGTCCACTTAAGTGAACTCTATCAACAATTTTGGGGTTCAATGAAAGGTTGCTCCCCAAGAGGGCCCTCGTCCATGGTAACTCAAGGCCTCTTGCTCAAGGGAGATTTCCTTCAGACGGGGCGTTGTGGTTCGGCTCCACACAGCTCCCAGACCGTTCCCTGGGAGCCTTGCACCAGACTTGTGCTGCTCCAGTATGCCCAGCAAGGGATTTTCTGTAGCAAAATGAGGGAGTGGCTATTAAACCTGAAACGGTTCCTGCTTAGGGAGAAAGTTTATAACCCCATGTAGAAACTTGCTGTTTGATATTGCTAGCAAGATGCCCAAAATGCAGTATTACCCCTGAGTATATCACGGTATTCAGGACCATGTGTAGCTCTGCTATGAATTATTCTCTGTAAATATCTACTATATTTAACCAAAAGGAAAACCTGAAATAAAAAAGGGATCCAGGCAACATATTTACCGAAAGCCATGGGAAAAAGGAACCAAAAAGTTGAAAAATAGAAGTTAACCTAGAGTCAAATAATAATAGGTCACTAATTAGCAAGGTCTTGTGCTTATTTACTGAATAGACGATAAGTTAACCTGACCTTTTTAAGTCATATTTCTAGCCAGGAAAGTCATGGCTATTAACTGCTACCAGGGTGCCATGGGATTCGTGTTCAGAGGCTTCCTTTTCACTTTGTTGTTGTAGCCTCTCATCTTTTGCTGACATTACACACCACTCATCACGATCAGTGTCAGAAGCTATAACAGCATCTGTTGCAGTGGCAGCTTCTGCTGGGTGAAGAGTCTGCCTCTTTACCTTAAAGAGTGTCAATCATTTCTCATTCTCAGCATTCAGACTTGCTCATCAGTTAGTAACAACACTTCCAGCTACACCAAACATGATTTTTGAATAAACACTGGACTGAGATCATCGGAAATGATTGACAACTTATAAACCACGCTTTTCAGAAAACAGTAGAAAAGGAGAAAAAGATCTTTCCCTGCTTCTAATGTAATTTGAAACAGCTTCTACCTGAGCGGCCAGGGGATTAAAAAAAAAAGCAAACAGCAACTTGATTCATAACGTGTGAAGGCCTTACAGGTAACTTTCTGTAGGGGGCCTTACAGGGTCCCCCATCTCCTTTCTGCTAGTAGCCACACTGGAAAGGAAGGGGAGATGCCGGAAGTTAAAGAAAAATAAGATCATTTAACTATCAGACACCTAAGCACCCAGTTAAGTTTTCCCTGTGGAATAGCTGATATTCATTATTCTCAGCATAGCTCTCCCCTTACAAGCTTTATTTGTTTGCTCTCCGTGGAGCGTTTCCAACAGCATCAGTCCAAGATGTGCCTGTATAGCTGCCAGGAGGGTAGATGCCCACCCCACACCGTGGGACACTGCACTTGGCTGCTGAGGATTGACAAGCAGGGACCTGAGGGTGATAAGCTGCACGCATGAAAAAGTTATTTCTAAAACCAAACCAAGTGGAACAGATCAATATGGGCACAAGGGAAAAAAAAAAAGAATCTGTAGAAGTGAAAAATGGCAGCAATCTTTATTTCCAGGGAAATAAAACTTGCCTCTGTGGGAAGGTGCCCATTAGTCTGCACTAGCGACAGGTGCTGTGCCTCACCTTGCAGATTCTCCTGCTGCTCCTATGCCATCACAGTTCCCTGGACCAGGGGCGCTGGTTGGGACTACTGTCCCTCCCAGCCCTTGGGTATGTAAGCACAGCTCAAGCTGCACCAGCACTTGCTCGTGCCCAAAGCCAAGGCCCAGCTGTGGTACCAGGGCTCTCTCTCAAGAGATGAGGATATGAACATACAAATCACAGCTTGGAAAAAATGAAAAATTCCAAGCAATTAAACAAGGAGGAAAACTGAAAGTATTTATATTTCTCTGCCTCTCACTTCTGAACTTTTCACTTGAAAGCTTAGCGTTGTTTTTCCAGGTTTTCCTCCAACTTTGCTAGATATCAAGACCTGTTGTCTCACAAGCAAGCCTGGAGAGTGACACACTTTCCTAAAGTTGTGTTCAATTTAGAGAGGCTTCATACATCCTCTTTTGCTCTGATATGGATTAATCAGGCACTTCTTCAGCAGCTGCCTTCACCTCCCCTTAATTAGCAGCTCATGGTACCATCCCAACACCCCCTCACACCCCGGCAAGGACAGCGGTGGCTGCCACAGCAGGATAGTCTCATTCAGGGTTGGGCATCAGTCTGGGGGGAAAGGAACACATCTAACGAGCCTGGAGGAGCTGGGGCTTTCAGGACAAGGCTTCCTGCTTGGTGGCATTTATTCTCTTTGATCATCAAGACCCAGGTACCCAGCTGGGGCCAAGAAGTGCTCAGCAGGGACCTGCCCAACACCCCACAATCCCACTGCCAGCAGGCCTTAACATCACCCCAGAGCACAGGAGCTGCACCTGAGAAGTTGCCTCTCCCAGACAAACCAGACCTTAACAGTAACACAGCAAGACAGGATAAGAGATCATTTTTGCTTGTTTTTGTTTTTGAGAGAGAGATACTTTATAATAACATTTTCTATAATAGCCAGTTTTTTCAAAGCTTCATGTGGTGTTCATGTGCTATGCTCAATGCTTCTTTTTCCTTTCTTTTAGTGTTGAGCTTGATAAAAATGCTTAGAAGCTCACTATGGAGTATCTCTCAAATAATAATAAGAAAATTACTTTTTTTCTCCTTTGTAAAAAAGTGTGGGCCTCTTTCAAAATAGAGAAGGCGAGAAATCTCTAGAAATCATTTCTGATATTATCCTCCACAAGCAAATCTTATCTTCCGTTCCTTTGCAAACACCAGCAGGGCCACAGCTTACCAGCGCAGAATCAGCTTCACTGAAGGTACTCAGACCTTCTCTAGCTCCTTATGCATTCCTCCCAAGAGTAAGCAAGATACCTCAAAATACAGAGCAGAGATTTACCCCAGGTTCTCAGACAGGCTTAGATGGCAACGTTTTTTAATGGGAAAGAAAGTGGACACTTCTAACTTACCAAAAAGATGCTTTTCTATTTCAATAGAAGCTTTTGAGAAAAAAAAACAAAACAAACTATACTTATTTTTTTCATCCAATTAGAAGGCTGTTTTACCTTTCATTTAATAAGCATAACAGAGCTAACTACATTACTTGCACAGCTAAAAATTATCATATTAGCCCCTAACACAGGTACTTACTCACTCCACGGGCAGGTACAGCAACTCCTTCCCAACTCTCTCAGCTCAGAAACAGCTTGTTGAATCACAAAATCACATCTTCAAAAAAGGAACCCAAAGACTTTCTTTGACCTTTTTCACCACTAAAGATGCCCTCTTGCCTCCTCAGAGGAAGAAGAAGAGGAAGGGTGGGGCGGGGCAGGGCACGGCACGAGGTCGTTAACTCACCTGCTCCAGCTCTGCATAATCCTTTGCTCTTCCTACACAGCTGGTTTCTGAAAACTTTCTCCACCCCACTCCATTTTCCTTTTAACGGGGCTCCTAGCTGATATTGAGAGACTGATCATGCCTGTTTCCTTCTCCAGTCGTGGTAAACTTTATTGCCCTTTCCCCTCCCAAAAGCCTCTGGAGATCTAAGGTCTGGAGAGAGCTGGAGACAGGAGTTGGAGCTGATATCTCATTTAAAGTTCCCCTCTTCTGCTTTACAAAAGTCAGTATTGACACAATAGGAAGAACTTTAATCCATAAAATGGATGAAAAGAGCTCCATATCAAAGCCAACAGATGCCATGTAACCTACTGCTACTCCTTGTGAATGCCATTGCCAGAAAAATCTGGCACAGAAAAGGCTCAGGTGTCCCCACACTGGAGCTGAAGTCATGCTAAAATGCAAAGCTGGATTTTACTGATAGGTGGATTGGGTTGCTGTTTTCTATTTTCAAAAAAAGGCCTAGATTTTAAAATCCTCCTGGTTTTGTGTGACAACTGGATACTCTCTAAAGGGCTCTGAATGTCAGATACGGGGCAGGCTTAAGTCTGTGCAAGTTATTAAAGTGGATGGAAATTCCAATTTACCATGTTTTAGCTCCTGGTTGAAAGGAGAATTTGAACACTAGGACTTGTCTTCAGGGCCATGACCCAAACTTAGAGTGCTCGGAATTTTACATCAGTCATGTAGGATTACCTTGTCTATTGATCTTTATTGAGCTCTTGAAAATACATATTGAAATGCCCAAATTCTCTTACAGAAGTTGCCAAGGATCAAACTAACCCTCAGCAGGTCTTCTACAAAGTTCACCCAGTCCCACAGCTGTAGGTTGTCATGGTTTTTTTGCCTGCATAATGCTCAGTGTTCTCAGCTGAACCTGCGACTGAGTGTGCAAATGTGGTGAACATCCCTGTTCCCTAAAGTTTAGCACTGTAATTTTTAAAATGATTGCATGGAGAAGTGCTGCTTATAGCATATAAATGGCAAGATTGGGGCTGATACAGACGAGGCTGGCAGAGAGCAACTGTTGTTATCACTACCTATGATTTGCTGAATCTCTTAACTAAGCAATTTTGAGAGATATGAAAAGTAGTGTTGCTCAAAACAAGTAATATAGAGAATTATGAAAATAGTCAAATGTGAGATAAAAGAAAAATGGAAAACAAAATCAAAACTGGTGTAGAATGACAATGTATTTTATCAACAAAGAAAAACATGGGTTAGTCAATTCTGGTTTGTTTATTTTTCTTTTTTTTTTTTTCCTCTCTGCTTGCAAATACATCATTTTGCACTTCCAAATTCAAAGTTCTGGGATAACATCTCCACAAACGGAACTGAAGTTTTGCTTCATGAAGGTTTTCCTTTGTCTAGTTTCTATTTATGTTTTACCAATAATGTAAAGTATAAAATAAGTCTTTTAGGATAGATTAGACTGCCACCAGAAAAACATATTCAAAGCAAAAAATAAAATTGGCAAAATTAGTCATTTTCAGTGAAACAGCTTTCCAGGTCAAGGATTACTTGCTGAAGAAATGCTAGCTGAAGATGCAGCGTTATAAATGGTCTTCTCTCAGCCACTTGTATCAGTGGTCGAATAATTCATTTCTTAGTAAGAAATATGATGGTCTATTAGCAGAAAGAAAGATTAGGTGCACATTAATCAAACATTTCAGAGACGTATAAACATGCATATAGCATCCAGGAATATCCTATTACCCTATTTCAGAAGATATATGTAATCAATATTTCAAATATATCTAGTTAGTTTCATATCATTGAGTTTTAAGTATTTCCCCCCACCTCTGTAAAAGAGGCAGGGCTTTCAAAGGCAGCATCAGTAATTTTCTGGAGTGCTGCTCGACCAAAATAAGTATTTAGGCTAGGTTTTCTGTGCTGTTCAAGCAAACCAGGCCAAAGACAAAACCAATGTGATGTCCCACCGACAGGTGGAGACAAAAAGAAACACTAACTACTACTATCAGAGTTCTGTTTAAAGAGTATTGACTTGAAATAGTGTTAATTCTTCACCATTTTCTGGCTGAGGAGAGCTTCTAAGGCATTGTCTTTTTTCCCCTCCCCACAAGCTCACTGTTGAAAAAAAGGTTAAAATGTATTTGGTGGAAAGCAGTCTATCAGAGGCAGTAATTTGTTGTTTGTACTGTGTCTGGAAACAGGAGGAGGCATTTGCAAACATCAGTCTTTTCGCTGCTGTTTGCATCAGGTAAATATGTTTTTATTTGATAGTCATTTGCTTGTTTCCAAAAAGAGCTCTAGGGAGAGAGAGG
>NW_009611306.1:10990-38106 GCF_000690535.1 Cariama cristata
TTGGGCCCGTGGCAACATTTACCTCGTACTCTGCCGACAACCCCTCTTATTATTGCGTGCTTTTGGCAGAAGGAGGACTGGTTTAAGGTAGAAGACTATCTCATCTCTGGATATCAATTAATACAACCCCAGTGGCCTCTAAGCTTCAGTACGTATTACATTCTTTTCATAAAAAGCGATAGCCTGAAAAGCAAATATTAACTTTTTTTGCAAAAACTCACATCAAACAGTGCATCTTTCAAGCAGGGCACCCAAGAGTAGTGTGTAGGAAAAAATGCCTGCTTTCAAACCCGATACCTTCAAACCATTTCAAATTGCCAACAGTTACAAATTTAAAGGCTGTTACTTAGTTATTTGTTAGGATATATGGAATCAGGATTTTCACAGACGCGAAAAAAAATGTGTGAAGAAATCCAGATATTACCTCATGTTGTGGTGTACAAAGCCCAGAGTATGCAGTATTCCTTTCATTAATTCTTTACATTCCCTCAGGCTTACACAACCTGTACTTCAACACCTTTAATATGGTGGCTCTGTGTCAAGGAGCACATTTCTGAGTTCAGTCTGTGAAATGTCTATAGGCATTCGTATTGGGCTTATTCATAGAAGAATGGCTGGGAGTTGGCTTCGTCCTAGACATGGGGGGATTTGACTTCACTCCATGCGGCCATAGAAGGGACACAGGGATGAGTCACTTAATTTCCTTGAAGCAAATGTAGATTCTTCCTGACAGCACTTAGATGTTTCTAAGCTCAGAGTTTACCAATGGGCAGCTTATGTTAGCATAGAAACAGAAAAATACAGAAGCAGCTACTTTAGAAGTGGTGAAATTATTGTAGGTCCCATAGAAAAAGTGGCAGGAGCACTGGGACCTTCTCGTCCTTTCTGGGAGAGACACGACCTTTTGCTGGTGCGGGCTCCCCAAGAAAGGCTGCGGGGCTGACAGACTTCAAAAGATGCCAGGGTAAAAAGTGGGGAGTGCTTTTTTCCTACGCATTTTCAAGGCCTTAAGGCACTATGCAATGTGTCTGGGGACAGGAGACAGCTGCACTGGGAGCCCGTGACCACAAATCGTCAGAGAAAAGGAGACTTTCTGGAAAGTCTTCCAGAAGAAATGGACAGGACTTTTGTTAGGACTTGTGCATGTGGAGATGTACATGTGACAGCCTTTGGACCTATGGGGAGGACAGCCAGGAGAAGCAAACAATCTGGTTACTTCTCTTGGATGCCCTCAGTAACAAAACCACCTAAATGAGGGACGGTGGGTTGCTCTAGTGTGAAAACCAGGCAGAAGTTCCAAAATAATGTGAAAAGTAATTTATAGCTGCCATGGTCTGTTAATGCAGAGCTGGAGAGGTTGACTTCCTTGGACTTTGTGTCAGGCCACACACTCATTGAGTAGCAAGGATTCGGCCAACAAGTTTTTTTTACTAAGCACTGTGAAAACTACATCAAAAAAATGAAACAAGAACATAATGTTTGCTCTTGAACTGAGACATCCCCATCTAATGAGCCAGCTCCTTTTGCGCTGTTTGCCCAATACCCAGCGAGCCCATCTGTATTTCCCTCATTAGCCACTTCCACACGAGCATGGTGCTGTTTGGCACTGCCTTCTCTCAGCAGCGCCACAGCCAAGGCCATGGGGATGCCGCAGCCAAGGCTGCAGGGATGCTGCGCAACAGCCAGCCGACCACAGTGCCTGTGCTGCATGAGGCTGTGCATTACCGAGCGGCAACTGCCACACTACAAATGCTATGGGACTTCTGAGGCTCCTCTTCGTGTTTAATACACACAAATAGGCACCAAAATGCCCAGTTTACAGTAACACCCTGGACATCTCTTTCTCTACAGATCTATGAGCTTTCTGAGAAGAGACCAAGGTGACATTGCACCATCGAGGGCTCTGTCTGCATGCTGTTTTCCAAAAGCGAGATTCCCCCCTCCCTTGCACATTGAACAACCATCTGTATGCCCACAAAGGAAAGGGGAACTGTTGTACATTGCCACTGGTGGCACCATGGAAAATTTAGTTGGGTAGTATATATAGTCGGTATGTGTAGGTGCGCCTCTTGGGCTGGTGTTTCAAAGACCGCTTATCTGACTTGTGTGGAACAGGTAATCTTTTGGGATCAAAGGAATTTTTTGGCCCTTGCAGGTGCAAGCAGTTAATGGATGCTGTATTTTGCCTGTGGATGATCTTTACTGCTCACATTAGCTCTGAAAGGGCCAATAAACAAGGGAGAATAATCTGAGACTTTTCAGTTGCTAAGGCAATGAATTAATCAGCATGTATGTGTTCAGCATATTCACAGGATCCTGCCAAGGCCTACAGCTTTAGGTCTCCTACTATACTTTTGCCACCATGAGAGAAGGGAGCAGAGGAATTGGCAGAGAAGGAAGTGTCAGTGGTTAGGGCTGTAATAAAAATTTCGGAAGGAGAAAGCAGCACCTACTGCATATATCACATTCATGTATTATGTGATGTTATAGCATGCCAGCAAAATGTGGCTCTTTGCCACCATTCTGTGTAACAGCTTCATTTAGCCTAATTATTGGGTATAAAACCCTCTTGTCCAGTAAGAGCTGATTTCTTCTCTCAGAGCTGTGAATCCAGCCTTAACTGTAGTCAGTGCATTTGATCAGATTTACAGACCCTGAACCAACTCCGCAGCTGACAAGATATTGCTTCACTTAAATCATTAAATTTCTGTCTATCTCAGGAGCTGGATTCTTTAAAACCTTCTTGGAGTAAGATGCAAACCAGCCAAGCAGCACCAACATAATTTCCAAACCCAAGAGCACCAGTGCATGCTCTGAAGGGCTGAGGCTAGCACAGCATAGTTGATGTGCTTGGGTGAAACCACAGTTTGTAAATGTTTTTGATGCTGATCAGGCAGTCCAACTTAATGGCTGTAAACTAAATACTGTTCCCTCCCTGAGCTGTTGTGCTTCCTCTTCTTTTCTCTTTCTCACTCTCACATATACACACATCACTGTGCGCAGGCACCTAGCAAAACCCTTAGTTCACACTTCTGAATGACTTTACACATGCAGTTGTTGCAGGTGATACCTGCTTCCTTTTCAGTTTGCAGCCACTTTGGTTTCCTGAAGAAGCTTACCTGCTCTACTATCCGAAATAAAGTGTAGCCTTTAGTTAAGGCCCATACAACCCCACACATTCTGCAAGGTTTAGCCCAATCTGAAACAAAAAGGTGCCTGTAAGAAGGAAATCCACGGCCTGACCTACAGTGTCACACTGGGGCAAGACAGAGCCGTACAAGTTACTGCCATAAGCAGGCAGCCAGTTATTGTCACATCTGGTGCACTGAGCCCAATCCTTACCCTAATTCCAGCCTGGCTTTGTGCGAATGTAAATCTCCTTATCAGTAAAGTGAAGATAATGCCAGTACAGCACAGTGCACAGTGTAGGAGAATTAAATGGATAAAGTTTATAAAGTGTTTTAGATGTCAGATAAAGTATATATATAAAACCTAAACATCCTTACAGAAAGCTCTCATAGCTGAGTATCAGAACACTAATAAGGAAAAAGGCATTACAGACCTGGCAGAGAGACCAGCTCTGATCCTAAACACTAGTGCTTGTAGAAAATCAATTTAATCCCAGAGGAGAGCTGCCTTGGGAAGGAGGTGCAAGCAGGGAAGGCGCTACCCTGGGTCCTCTCACCACACTCCCTGGGCTGATCCTGCTCATCCCTGCGTTACCCACTTGAGAAGACCGTGTGGCTGGAGGATCTAGCTAAAAACCATTTGCAGTTAATTAGCCAGTCCTGCGTAGCATGCAGGCCTGGCCTGTGCTCATGGGCATCGCAGTACAGGAGGGCACCGAGGACGCCAGTGCTCCGCGGCCAGCCCTGCACGCCTCTGTCCAGGGCGGCGAGGGAACGCATGGCCGCAGCCATTGCTGACCTCCCTCTGCTCACCTTCATTTCCCACGGCCCTCCCACCTCTCACACCCCAGCTCTGGGAACACGCAGATGCGAACAAGGGTGTTAATTTAGAGAAAACGTTAAATCTGAAAGCCGATCAGTTCTACCAGTTGTTGTTCGGTCGAAGCAGAGCGGCAGCAGGGCAGTGCGTGACGCATAGCTGAAGCTGTAGCTCTCTCTACAGGCCTCACGTACAGTAGCTGCGCAGTCGCAGCCAGAGCGGCCTAACCGCAAAGCTTGCCCTGGATGGTTGGCCGTCAGGCAGCACCACTCTCCGCTGCCGCTCGCTGTGCGTGAGGACCGCACCAGGCCTCTGGAGGATGTGGCCGTCCTGGGGGGAAGACGGGTGAGCATGGATGGGGCTGCCCGCTACGGAGGACCTTGTCCTTGCTGCAGTGGGGCACGGCTGCAGCCCACGCAGCCGTGCTTGTGTCACCATTGATCTCAGACATGGCCAAAGGCACAGCACGAGCAGCGGGGAGCTCTGAGCTGAAGGGCTCAAGCACATCCCGAAGTTATGAAGCATATGTAACGTATGTGTGCAGACACGGTCCATGGGTCCAGGGTCACCGCTCCTGGGGCATGGAGCTGTTCAGGAGCTCTGCATGTCCCACGGGCAACCTGGGCAGTTTTCGTAGCCTCCTCTGAGCTCTGGAGTGATGCAGCCATGCAGTGGAGTGGTAACGGCTCCAAACACTCCTCCGTGAGCTCCCGGCACACTGGCGATGGAGGAGCAGGCAGAGCGTTTGTAGGGGAGAGAGCAGGAGAGCCCACAGCCTCCGAGCCACTGGGAGCAACAAGAGGCACAAGGCAATGGCGGATCCAGCCTCAATCATTAATACCATCACAGCTGAGTTTTTTGATTTGAGGCTTTTTTTGCTTTTCCTAATAATTTCTTGATAACAATATAATTGGATGATTCCTTAAGGTCATTTCATGCGGTAGATTTATTGGGAATATTACCTGCATATTTAGAGTTAAGAGGGACAAATATTTTATTTCCTTCCTTATTGCCCCATTATTTATAAAGTTCTCCTTGAATCTTGTAAATACATTTTTTTTCATTTCCCTTCAGAGTTTGTCTTTCTCTCTGGCAAACATTGATTTTTTTTCCCATGTTTTTTCCAGTGAACCTTGAAATTAAAATGTCTTTTTTTTGTTTAATTTCTTTTTTTGTACACTGGACTCATTGTCAGCACAGCAAGAGCAAGGTGCTTTGTTAGATTACTGCTGCTTCAAAGCTGCTGAAAGGAAGAGTTGACCACATTTTATCTTATGTGTGTAGTTCCTTCATGAGTTGCAGTTATTCTCTTTAAAGCACAAAGCAAATCCCAAATTCTCAGCATTTTAAGGAAACATTTTAAACTTTTTAGTATTTCAGAGTAAATTGTTACCAAATTATACCAGTTTCAAGAATTGTAGAATTCTTTGTCTTCCTAATGGACAAATCACATGCACAGAAACAGCTATATATAAAAATAGTGAGGTTTGCAGGCAGAGAGAACATCTTTTATTAGACCAGCTGATATAGTTGGGGGGGGGGGGGGGAGATAAAAAAAAGGAAAATATTTCAGATACAAAAGCCCCCTGAAAGCATTTCTGGTTTTTTTTTTCAACTATATCAATTGTTCTAATGAAAAAAATATTACCTATTACCTCTCCCTGCAAACCTTGCCTCTCTCCTACCTTTCTACCATTGCAGCTACAGCAACACTATTTCTAGCAGAAAAATAATTGTATTTGTATAGCAAAGAAACCATATAGCCATTTTTCCAAGTGTTTTTCATCAAAACTACTGGCTGTTCTCTTTCTTACAGTAGAGATTTTTTTTTTTGAAAGTAGAGTATTTTTAGAAAAGAATAATTTTTATGATAATTACTTTGTCATTGTCATTTTATCTGCTGTAGCAGAAGAATTCTCTATTACACAGTCCTGACTTGAATGCTTTTTTCTTTTCCTAAGTAGCCAGGGCAGTGTAGGTTATGAAATTAAAGCTTAAATTATAGTAGGGTAAAGTGGTTGGACCCAGGAACACAGATACATTTGTATCCTTGGTCAGCCTGATATGCCATCAAAAAGTTAGGAAATTCTTCAAAATATTCAGCTAAAATGAAATCCTCCATAAATTAAAAGGGTTTGCTTTAGCTTTGTGACCTAGGGTTATACATTATGCTAAGCAAGTATAACAGTCTATGTTCAAAGGCTAAAGAGCAGGTAGTAAGTGTTTAAAGCAGCAAGAGTCGTGTTTTTAAAAAAGAAGTCTTTAAAAATGGATTGTTCTAGGCTATAATAAACTATGAATTGTAAAAGGTTAATTGACAAAATGATACTCGTCTAACGCCGTCTCTGTAATAGCAATCATTGCTGAATCCATAATTCAGGGGTCTTGCTATATTGACAATTACATTTCCTCAAAAAGACTCCAGTTATTTCCTCAGTCTGTTTAACCTATGGTAATTAATTATAGATTTACAAGTGGTACACAGGCAGATACAGGTATCTGCAACCACTGTGCTACTGGCAAGAAAGAAAAATGCCTGTCTGCAGCCCGGAGCAGCCCAGGTATCACCGTGAAGATTCCTGCCATGAATTGACCTTTGCCTTGCTTGCCGTCTGAATCAGAGAGCCAGTGCGGGTGATGGCAATTACCCTCATTGCACATCTGGCATTCAAGGAAGGGCAGCTTTGCCTCAAGGTTGCTGCATTTAGGTTCAAATCCCATTTTTGCAGTGTCTCTGACCTACAAATCTGATCTAGTTTCCTCCAACCTGTATTTCTTATTCAATGAGATACGTTAGCAGTCAACAAACTGGTAAGATTTTAAGAACAGTAACAAACATTCAGTCAAACTTCTTCCATGTGGGATGTTCTCAGAGTGCCAGAGATACCCTCCTCATGATAGAAAAGATTCCTTTTAACTTATTTTTTTTTCAAAAGATATTATGCCAAATGAGAGATATTTTGTTTGTTTGTTTTTTTAAAAAAGCAACAGTTCCCCAACAGGAAGACAAATGGAGTCACTGGTATTGCTGTTGTGCAGAAGGGACTTGCCAGGCACTGGCTACGTCAGTGGTTTTTGTGAGCAGAATGAAGTGCTGCACATTCACTTCTATCTACACCTGCCACAGTCTGTACCCCAAAAAATGGCACAGACTTGCTAAGAAGGGGCTATTATGTCTTCTTAATTACAATTCATTACATTTTTTTTTTTTTTAACAGTACAAACTTATCAGCTATAACAAAAGATGTGTAAGAAACAAACCTTGTCAAAATAAATGAATTAAGAGCATTCATCCTTTTCTGGAGTGTGAAGAAGTTTGTAAGGTGATAATGAATTCTGTAATGCATTAGCCACACTTCTTAAAATGTGTGTACCACTTACTCCATAACTTGCTAAAGTTTTGTCATTCTCACTGTATCTTCAGTTATGGGCACAAATTAGCAAGATTTGATTGTAATTGGACTTCGAGCAATCCAGCTATTATCCTGCCAAATGCAGGATGTTTTCTCTGTGCAGAAGCCTGTTAAAGCTGCATGAAACCCATATGAAATCCATAGGCGTGCTACCGTTGGGCTTTGCTGTATTACTTGGCAGAGCCTTGTGCTGGAGACAGTGAAGAGCATCTTCTGCTCGCCAGGATCCTGCTGTGGCTTGGGTTGTCCCTGTGCACTGCTGGGTGAGTCTTGTCCCGGGAGCTGGAGTTAAACCTGCTCCCAAGTCAGCATAAGCTCTCCCTGTGAGTTCACCAAGAGCAGGGCCAGGCCATGACTGGGACTATGCTCCCAATGACAATTTTTGGTCTGCTTTCCCAAGCTGTTGTTTTTTTTCTGCCTATCAGACACCTTTCACAGTGCCAGGAAATTCAGTCCAGGCACAACTGAATGTACCTCCAGCAGTATTACCACGTCCACCCATACACACATCCATCTTTGGAGGCAGCTCCTTCCATGCTTTATGATCTGGGCACCAACAAAATCTTGCCATCCCTCTAGAAGCCTAACCTTGCAGCTAGCTCACCGACTCTATTTTCAGAACTACCTCAACATCTACCTAATGACTCACTTCACATCCATGATTTTGTCCCCTCACGATCACGTCCATGACTGTTGTTCTCCTGAAGGGACGGGGACCCACAGTACGTACACCAGATGAATGGCTTTTCTGCTTCCCACCCAAACAGCACTTCCCAGACAGCCTGCAGACCTTGAGCTGCTCTCCTATCTTCCTATTTCATGACTTGTAAAGCATCTCTTCTACCCAATTCATTGCCATCCTGGTGTCTTCTTCTATCTTCTCATACCCTTTTCCTTCCCTTTCCCCAGGATAGTCTTTCTGTTCACCACCAGCTCACAAATTTATGCTTTTGCCCTGTCACAGCACCTATCTTGATGCTTCTTTCAAACATTAGAGCTGCTAAATAAAGTCACTGTTCTGACAAGTTTTGCATTTTTGTGTGCAGTAAATGAGCACCCAGCACTTCTTCCATGTAGTGAAATCTTTCCAGCAGCAACATGGCATAGCTCATTTAGCATTTCATCAGATGAACACTTATAATATTTAACACAAAAAATAGATGATGCTGATAATTCCTCCTCATCTAAACCAAATGCTCCAAGGAACTGCTCAGATTCCTGCAACATTTTAACATCCAAAAAAGGCTTTTGTTTCCAAAAACCCAAAGGCAGCTTCTGCAGACTCACCCTATTTTCACCCCTCAGAGCACAGCGATGCTACTTTTCCTGCAGAACTTTTCTCTGCACATGGTGGTGGGGCTCACTGCCGCCGTCCTGCCGGGTGCTGGGAAGAGAGTTCGGCTCCCCTCCTCGTCGCCACACCGCATCCCTCCTGCTGCGTCTCGGACAGATAGACAGATGTGCCGGTGCTGCACTGGATCCAGGCTCCTCTGGCTCCTGGGGACCTCAGCTCACAGTCCCAGCTCAAGACCTCAGGTTGAGCCCTGCTCTCATGGCTGAGTGCGCACAAGTTCAAAAGATGCTCTGGAAAACAAGAGTCTGCTGTATTCACCATGGTAAACCCAACCGAATTTTTAAGGAGCTGACCTGTTTGCAATCCAGTTCACACAGGGCTACAGACATCTTCAACCTGTATGCTTTCTGATTCTGATAGAAATGCTGCTTCCTGCTATTTAGAAACAGAGACAGGCACAAGGATGTCAATACTACAGGGGGGTTCAGCTTTAGATTTTTGGCATCAGAAACATTAACGAGCAGGGAAACAAAGGCTATAGGAGATGTACAGGACAGAGGTAAGGAAGAAAAAGGGTTGGACATCCAGGGGAAGAGTTTGGGACATTGGCCCCTGCCCCAGTCTGCCAGCGATTCCCAGCAAGATGAAGGAATACAGCGCACACAAGAATTTTTCCTAGAGCAATACAACCCGCTTATCACTGGAGTATGTCTGCACCTCAGTGCAGTGTACAGAGATCCAGACTACCCAAAAAGAAGGGAAATCTGGAAATCTAGCCTTGATGGCTCCTTCACAGCCCAACAAGGCTATTCCTGGTACCCTACCGCAATGTGCCTCGCAGACGTGTATCCCTCACCTGCAGCGGGACTAACACGTGCAGCAGCAGGGAGGAGGTCTGCAGTCCTCAGTTATGGGGGATGGTAGAAAGCATAGAGCTGTGGAGATGCTGAAATAACAAAACACCTTTTGGAGCTGCTAACTTACAATGCAGCCATTCCCATCCCCACAGCAGCCAAATTCAAGGAAGTGTAAACGCAGAATCGCAGCAGTCGTATTCATTCACTGGGAACAGAACCAAAATCTAAGCTCCAAACTCATGATTAAAGAATGTTTTTAAAGTGGCAAATAGACATGAACACTTGTGCCCAGAAAACAGTAAGCTGTTTGAATACCGATCTCTGTGCCTTTAGAAGAGCTATTCATGAGCGTCAAAAATAATTCCAGCTCTGAAACAGTTCAATCTGTGATAGTGTTTCCTATTAGATCTCACGGAAACTACCAGAATTTTTATAAAACATATTTTTATATGGTGATTTTTAGTTAATAATGTAAAAGGCATTTCTTAAAGTTGGGATATGCCATAGCCGTTGACTGACAAACAGCTCACAGGAGTCAGATTGCCTCGATGGGAGAGGACATAGTGTCTCTCCAGCGTGGGAGCTCACCCCTCTGCAGCCTGGCAGGTGCCACCAGCAAGGACAGGCTGGGGAACAACTGGGGCACGTACCCTCCGTGGTGCTCAGAGCAAGCCTTGATGGCAGCAGCTGCAAACCACCCCAGGGCTGTGTTCCTGGGGGTCGGTTTGTGCCCTGAGCCCAGGACCCACCAGCACCAAGCGTGACCTCATCCCCGCTCCTGTGTGTGCAGGAGCACAGCTTTCCATTTCTTCATCTCACCTCTGCCAAAGTCCTCCCTGGGCACAGTGAGCATCTCAGCCATGTTCTCACTCACCTTTCCAAGAAAACATGGCATTCTTCACTAGCAACAGTTGTTCCCAGCTTACCACCGTATTCGGTGGTAATTGTAGCAGTAAAGGTTTGGAGGTTAAAGTGTATTTTCTAAATGTTCGATATTTATAGCTATGGAAAAATTAATGAATTGTCACATTTACCTCAAATGATTCATGGTTAGAATCGGAGAAGAGCTTCCACAGGAAAATTTAGGCCATACTGACCCGCATAAACAAATTCAGTAAACCAAAACAAGGTGCTGGAATCTATTTAAAATAATAATTTGGCAGCACAGCACAAAAATAGTTTACTGCCTGGTTAGTTAACTTAGGGTTCATTTTTTATCAATATATGTATAAAAATATTCTGGTGAAATGAGCACATGTTTTTATTTGCTGATGTAGAGATGGCATATGCTACTATTGTGGTTCATCCACTAACCTGAAGAAAAAAATCCGTTACCTTTAGTATGAATTAGGTGAACACTCAACTATCTCTGCGACTCTGCAGCTCAGAGAAGAAAACTGTCCTCTACCCACCTTACAAATAAATGTGAAGTCTGGTATTCAACTTAGCTGAAAAATACAGCACAAATAAAAAAATACTCTCTAACATGTTATTTATACACTTTATATACTGACTATAGAAAGAACTGAAATTGTTTTTACTAGCGACATATGTGTAATTTAATATCACCAGTGAAATCTAGAAGTAGCTGAACTGGCTGGGAAAAACTCAGAGCACTGCAAATTTTTCAGGTTTTGGACACAAAAAATGGGAGCTAAGCAGAGATCTTGCAGCATCTCTGCGATGATTACAGCAGTATTTTCTGGAGGAAAGGATGGAAAACCAAAACTGTGGGTGGGGAAAAAAAAATGAGCAGAGAGAAAAACAACACTCCCCCACTACCCTACTATCAAATTTCTCTTGAATGGATCCATTTCTCAACCCAGTCTTAAAGAAAACAGCCATGTGTATAGCATGTCTGTAAAGAGTCACAAGATACCCTGCATTTCATATTTATTCACCTACTCTTGCTCTGCATAATACTGTCGCTGGGATCTCACACCGCATTGGCTCCTTCTCTGCTCAGAACAAGGTCATAATGCACTGGTCTTGTATCCTGCAAAACCAAAAACATCCTGTAGCTCACTATTGAATTTTTTTTCCTTGAAATCTCCAGACTAGGGGAAAGTATTGAGAGTGCATGATTCCTTCTGACCTTTAGAGAAACTTCCCCCACATTGCTGCCTCTTGCACTGAAAATAGAGAGTCATTCCCCCCACCTGATTTATGTTTCCGGCTGCAAGCACAGCAGATGCATCCCAGACTACTGAAGAAAGGACAAGCCTGAAGAGTGCAATAAACTTTCAAGACTTGGCATCCATGGGCTCAGAAGGGCTCCTCTCTCTGAGCCTGGCAGCAGGGTACACAGCATGCCAGCATCCTCACATCCTTTTGGAAAGAAAAGGAAACAGTAATCCAGCTTTGCTGTCCATGCTCTCCTACTCTGAATTTACACCTCAGTGACAAGGAAGTTAATGGATTTCTGAAGAGGTCCTGTGTTACCATTTCTCCTATAGCTTGTGCAGCAGCCTGGTTTGGATCAAGGGTTCCCTGTGCTGCATGGGATCGGACGTGAAAGCAGGCTGCCAGAATAGGGACAGGAGAGAGCTGAAGCATAAGCCAAGAGATACTGAGAGCAGCAAGAAAGGAACAAGGTGATGGTAACTCAGGCTATAAATCAGTGACTATAACTCAGACACCAGCACGCAGGTCACCTGCTCCCTGCACCAGCACAGCTGCTCCCTCTTTTCCCGGGCACAGGGATGGGCAATGCTGTCTGCTTCAGCTGTTCCTCATGGGGCCCTTAAAGGCTGAGTTAATTCTCCCTAGTCCATCATACAGCCCTCTGCTTTCCTACACAGGCACAGGGATCCGGTTTGCCAGTAATACATCTGTATAAAACACAGTTCAGCACTGCATACATTAATAACTACTGTTACAATCACACCGTAGTACCCAAATGCTGTGTAAGTGAAAGGCTATTTCCATAAAAACCTTCAAGTTAGATATATATTTTCTCATTAACAATTTGCCATTAGCCTCAGATCTTAACAGCTCACAAAGCCGATGCAGATGGAGCAGAGCAGCACCAGTGCGGGGACTCTGTGCCTGGCAGGATCTCCCCCCTCAGGCGTCTCAGTACATCGTGGAGGGCTCCCCAAGCCAGCACATTTGGAAAGGTGAGCTCTGTGCCCCTGACCCTGGAACAGGCCACTTCTTAGGCACTGCCTTTGACATGTTAATGGAGAAACATGGCCACCCAACCCCATGCTCTGTGTGACACGGGCAAGCTGGGTCTGGTGATAAGCCAGATATTTCAGTCCCAGCCCATCTCCATTTAAAAAAAAAAAAAAAATAAAAAAATCCTGTTCATGACTTTACATTCATAAATACTCTCACAATGTCAAGGGATGGGGGGTTTTCATCAATTCATTAGATCTGCTCCCATGAATTATTTATATGCAGTGCTAAAAATGGTTCTGAAACATTACAAGAATTCAATATCAGTTTTCACAGTGGGATTTCATCATTTTAGCACTGGAGCATAATAGCCTAATGCAATACTAATACGATATGGTGCTAATAGGGTACAATGAGAGTTCTCTCTAATATGCAAACATTTCCATGTTGCATTATTATTTCTTTTAAGTTAATATGATATGGTGATAATATGATGAAATGAATTAGTTTCATATCATTGTTTGCATGAGTTGCGCATATTAAAAGAATATTTCCCCCCCTCCCCTTGAATTCACTTGGAATGAGCTTGAAAATTTACCCTGTAGTTATTCTTATGCTAATGAGGCTGTTTAGTAGGAAACACTCCTGCTGTTGCTTAGCCAGCTGAAGAAAGAATAGGCGCGTGTCACCTCTTGCTGGAATAAGAATTTTCCTGGCCTGTTTTGAAAGCCTCTGTCCTAAACATGTTTGCTTTAACATTTCCCGCTAGCTCATGGATTCATTGCATATTTATGATGAATTCCCTGGTCAATATTTATCAGGAGCACTTCTACATAAGCGGACATGTCTTCCAGTTCAGCTGCTGCCAAGGGGAAAGGCACGGGGAGTCGGGCGCCAGCAGCCCCGATGAACACCAACCGGGGAGGTGACCGCAGAGACAGAGGTATCATGGCTTTTCTGGTCTGGGGTCTGGTACATGCCGGGAAGAGCTAGATGGTAAACCCACACCCAAGCTCTAAGGTCAATTGCCGTACTCTCCTCCTGGTGTTGTGACATTTTGCCAAAGCCTGGGTTGCGCATGCATTGACGCACAAAGCCAAGCTGGTGTCAAGGTTTTACTGTCTGCCCCACAAAGCAGAATATCCATCAACCTTGGAAAGAAATCCTGTCTGCTCTTCCTGGAAATGAGCCCTGTTCCCTGGCACATCAGACTGGTGCGAGGACCCCTTCGCTTCACTACTGTGGTGGCAGACCTGTGGAAAACATCCTACAGATGCTTTGGCATCCCATACTGGACACAAACTGCAGGGCTTGGGGCAGCCAAGAAGCCCTGTGCTGACTCCCTGCAAGCATTTTTCTACTACACTTAAATGTGCAGACTGGAATGGCTGTAATGGGACTTTATTTGGCCCTTTTCAGGGGGACTGCCAGGACTCACTGTGTTCATTAATAAACAGGCACTGAAATGTTGAGGTTTTCTATTTGGGGATGTTGTGGGATTTCCATACAGGATGGTGCAGAAGGACATTCATAACAGCTAACATTAGCCTCTGGCTTCTCTCTCCCTGACCCCCTATGGAGCAGGAGAATTTCCCACATGAGGTGGCTGAGAGCAACATCCTCATCTGCCTGCACCCCTGCTTTACCCTCATGCAGATTCAGGAATCACCTTCAAATCCCAGCAAATCCAGCTTGACTGAATCTGAATTCAGGCTCTATGACCTTTAAATCACATGAAGTTACTCATGAAAATTTTACACGTGAGGTTATCAGCACATGTACAGCACTGAAAACTTCCCCAAATGTTACAGGGGTTTAAAATGTCATAAATAAGAGTCCAAAGTTTTTTTAATTATCAGATTTCCAAAGCTACTTTACATAATTCCCTGTATAATCCAATCTTAAACTCCAAAGACACTCATGCAGATGACATTTCCTCTCTGTTTTGAATGGGGATTATTTTCTAAGAGGATACAGAACCTGGAAATATTTCAATAGGTCTGATATTTAAAGCATATTTAATGGCATTTATGTTTTAATCTTCTTACTGACTAAACTTTAAAGAGAGCTGCAAGGAATTCAACAGTGAAAAAAATAATTAGACATTAGTTAATAACATAAAACACATAGGTAATGGGTCAGTTGATTCATGAACAGGATGAAAATGGGAATGATTGTCAGGGCATGCCAGCGCACCATGCTTTCTACACTCCAGGAGCAAGAAGTCGCATTGCTCTCATCATCCCAATGCCTTGAAAGGTTTCTACTGCTTATGGACTTTGGCTTCACTGTTGGCAACAGGGTGATCCAAAAGCAATGAGCCAAATGCACCAGATTCCTTACAAATGAGCAGATTAGGGGAGTCTTTGCCAGGCAGAGAGCAGAGGCAGCTGAATAATTCTCATAACTTTCATTCTGTACTTTCTAGTCTTCATGCAACGTAGTGCTGTCCAAGATCTCTCTGGGGATGACTACTCACATTAAACAAATCTCACAGAAAATTATTAAAAAAACAACCACTCCGTTGGTTTTCTGAACTTTGGAGTTTTGGAAACAAAGTTTGATTTTGACCATGCAAGTTCAGACCCACTGCCTTGGTGCTGTTGAGAGTCAGGTACTCAACTGCTCTCGGGTGGCAGCAAGTTACACCTGGTGCTCGGCCCCCTAAACTACACATACTCATTTGCTGCTTCCGTCCTGAAAGAGCCTGCAGACAGCTCCCTGCTTGTTTTTCGTCTCACACTCTGCCTAACCCCAGGAGCAAGGAGCTACTTCGTTAGGAGAAAAGGTATTAATTAGCAGTGAACCTGTTTAACCCATATGCTCTTTCATGCAGCTTCATAATGAATCCCAAACAACCTCGGGTTGTAACATGACTTCTGTTTTCCTAGATTAGAGCAGATACTAGCTCTCTTGAAATCAGAGGTAATGGTCTAGCAAACACCTCTTTCCAAGGGGCCCATACATTGGAGTCTGCTGAAACTTCCCCATGGAGGGCTGGGTGTACTCCGGAGTCAGAAATACCATGTACGACTCTCCTGCAGCTTTCCTCCAGCTCTCTGAAGCTGTGCCCTAAACCAACATCAAAAGGGAGGAAGGAAGGAGTAGTAATGACCTGCAAGTAAAAGGCGTTTACCTTGCTTCCAGCATTACTGTTCACATCTCTCCCAGCTTCTCTCAAAGAATCACTTACATCAGTGAGGTCTTACTAAAATTAAGAAACTGGGGCAGGTTCTAGAGCTACCAACCAACATGTGCTCCCTTCTGTAACTCCAAGCAGAGCTCCGTGTCTGCTGGAGGCCGAGAGCATGGTGCCAGCTGCGATGCATGGCATGACCACGGCTGCGGAGCATCCAGCACCTCCTGGAGACCCTTGTCCCCTGGCACCCCGGCCATGGGGCTGCAGCTCTGCAAGCACCATGTGGAGCGCAGCAGCCTCGCCAGTTAAGAGGTCCGGGAAGATCTCTGTCAAGCTGCAGCTTTTTCACCCTGTTGTATCAACAATAGCTGATTTCAGTTATTTCACTGAACAAGACCCAGGGTGGCCATGGGTGGGCACTACCTTTAAGCTCTTGGTCTCTGGTAAAGGAAACTCCTGCTGATGTGCAGGGATTCGCGTGTGGCTGCCTGAGGACTGACCTCAGGCTGACCATCATCAAGCACAAATTAGAAAAGCCACAGTTTAAAGATTTGGATGCATACTTATTTCTACAGTGAAAGAACTGATTTTGCAAAACTTTCCTGTGTGGTCCAGCCAAATCGACGTGATTACTTTTAGCTGTCAGTGGGAACAAATAGGTCTTATACAACTTAAGCACAGTAAGCTTCGCCGTTATTTTACTCTGAAAAATCAAAGATTTTGCAGTGTTACCATTACTATTGCTCCGTTACTTGTGGAAAACAATTCCAACTATCGGGAAATAATTATGAACAAAGCCCAGTTAATTATACAAGACATCTCAGCTGCCCTAATTAAGAATCAGTTCAATACTGTTCACTTGGTAATTTTTTTTTAATTGTGAATAGATTTAGTAGAAGCCTGGCTGATAAACAAATAATGAGATTGGTGGTCCAGAAGGAATCTGATTAATAAAATTATTCACCAATTATTTATTTCCTCTGGTTTATATCATTCTTCCTTCTGCCTTAGAACAGCAATAGAAGAGTAAAGATTGCACTGATCAGTTTCAATGCTGATGTCCCTTCCTGTCACAAACATTCTACAGTCCCAAGCCTGAGGATTAAAGCTTTATTCGTGCAACCATAATAAAATTGGGGAACAATTCAAAGTCAAGAAAACGTTAAGTCCCTGACACAGCAAAAAGTCACATGCAGGTAGATTCCTGGATCTATACAAGCCTCACGGACTTTGCTGCAAGTACTCTCCTTGCATAAACACAATATTTATGGACTTTGTGCTCAAACATGAGAAAATAGTCAGGGCTGGGAAAAACCAAAGAGACAAGCGATAGCTCTGGTCCCACAGCAGACATCCACACCACTTCCCCAGGAGAATTTACGTAGAGCCTGTTGACCTCCAAGTGTGGTGTCCCCAGCCCAGAAAAGGGGTCACAGACAGAAGATAACGAGACCTACTGCCACGGCTACAAAATCAGCCCCTAAATGTTCCCAGAGGATCTCAGTAGAGCCATGCCCGGAGGGGAGAGGGGGCACGCAGACCAGCCTTGCCGGCAGGGCCGGCGTGGGGCACTGGGCTGACACTGGGAGAAGGGTCTCTGGTTTGAATGCCTGCAGCTGAGTCCCGGCAAATCCTTGTGTGTTACCACCAGATCAACGACGGATGACTGCAGTTTAAATGGGACAACAACTTTACATATGTTTTAAACTGCAGTCTGCTAGCCTCATATTTTAATATGAATCTGAAACAAATGACCTCCTTTTTAATGGATTATAGAAGGAACTCAAGCATAATGCTTCTACCCTTGTATGATCAATACCTTTAACACACTTATAAATTATTAATATTCTGCTCACAAAATTAACCACCTCTGAAGGGCATAATTGCTCAATACAGCTGGAAAAAAAAACAACATTTAAGGAAGTAAAATGTTTCTTTGCATTTTTAGAATTTTCTAGTAGCTTGCTACTATGGCTGAAAAACTACACTGTTTATTACTCAATAAAGTATATTAATTGTAATTTACTTATTAATTGTTCTTCCTTCTGTGGCATCATAAAGGGACTTGGCATATGACTGTTTAATCAGTCAAAAGCCCATACCATGAGGACTGTCTCATTACATTTCTCCTAGAAATGAATCTCTTTTACAGATGGGAAGGCTTTGGGTAAGAGGAAGGGGTTGAGCTGATTTAGGAGTTAGCATAAGTCAATATTATTCAGGATTGGTGCATGCAACATTACACGATATTCCCAGTGCTAACACCACAGTGCTCCTGCTGACATTTTTTCACCTATGTTGTTGATAACTATTGTAAAGAGGATATACATCTTACTACTAGTTAATATCATGTGCTATATTCACTTAGCTGCATTTCATTAGTGGAATTATCAAATTAGGTAATAATTTTCAAAAATATGTCTCATTTTTAAAATTTGTGTCTCATTTTCTGAATGAAGAGGAAATAGAGAGTTCTCAAATCTCTGCCTAGAGACCATAAACTTCCAGCGTAGCTCTGAATCTGACTTTCTTTTTCCAAGTGCTATTCTATGTGTTCTAACAAGTTGAATTAGGATGTCTTGGCCAAAAATGACAGTATCAAACCGTAAAACCTACAAATTTCGTTAAAAATTTCAACAAATGGAGAGCAAATGTGCTACCACAGAGGAACCAGTGGCTCAGAGCATCATTTTGTGTCTCAGAGGCTCAAGCGATATTCCAGGCAGTGCTAGAAGGATTATGGGGCCCTCCTTTCTATCTTGTAGCTCTCTGGGAGCAAAAGGACTAGTAAGAGTCATACAACACACTCATACAACATTTTCCTTGATTTAATGAAAATCGATGAGCTTGATAAAAATATATTTATCTAAACAATAGATGAATTATTTGATCAAATATTTTCAAGGCAAATTTTTATATCTGTGCTTAACCGGCCTGAGATAACATGGCTCAGCGCTGGTAAAAACAAAATTAAAAAATCTCACTTGGTCTTTTACACAGCTACTCAAGGCCTGGGCAGATCCATAGTTGCTAGCAGTGGTTGAGATCTGTTTGTAAGCTGTTTGCACTGAATTAGCAGAGGCCTCATTTCCACCTCCATAAGGATGTTAACACTTTTGCTGCAGCTACCCTGATTGTAAGTTTAATGGAAAGTTCTCAGATGTGAAGCACAAACTTTCGGCTCTGAAACTGATCCTTCCCATGAAGACCATGCCTATGGCCATGGGAGAGGTATCGTTCCTGCAAAGAGAGCTTTCAGACCATAGGTGTTCAAGACAGATACATTGACTTGTTTTTTTTTGTTTGGGTGGGGTTTTTTTTTTTGGTTATGTTTTTTTTTGATCTGAAGTATCAGAAAGGTTTGAGACTATGAGACCACAAAAATACTTCCAGATTCTTCCATCACGTACTACAAACCAGCCTTAAAGAGAGAATCTTTTTTTACTTTTCATGGATCCTTTGAGCTTCCCCTCATTTCCTCAGTATGTGCCAATGCTGGAAAATCTTTGACTAATGTCATTTCGAAGTGTCTCTGGCTCTTTACAATCATTTCCTTGAAAAGCATGAATGTATATCTGAAAACAAATGCTGGATTTCAGCAACCTCTTGTGTAGCCTAGTAAAATAGCAGGAAGATTAACATACAATTAACCAGATTGACTTCTCCAACTCAAATATGTTAACAACCTTCATCATTACAAATTTCAATAGATGTTGCACTGTTATAGTGTGTAAACTTACGCATTTCTTTTTTCAAAGTCTAGAGACAGAATAAATAGTTGCCAACACAGCCAGAAAGTCCAGGCAGACTTACAAGGAAGAAACTATCACTTGTGTGAATGCTAAGAAAGTAGCTGTCTTTATAAAATTAAAGCTCAAGGTTGCATCTATAATAGATTTTTCAGCTGTATTTGGAAGTAGATTTAGATTGTTACTCACCCCTAACCTTGTTAGAGATTCATGGTGTTGAATATGTAAAGCTGAACAGACTGAAAGGGTTGTAATACATTTACGGAAGGAAAAGAGTCTTGTAGCTAGAGACAATATCGTGCAGGAAAACAAAAGGGTTTTGGAAAAATCTGCTTTTTGTGAGAGGTAAATTTCTCTTACACCATATGAATTATTCTTTTGGAGAGGTAGTCATGGTCATTTACCAGTTTTATAACGATGTTTATTTTCCATCCAACCAAGAAATCAAGGAGGGAGATGATTTTTTTAGACTTGGTTAGTTATGAAATGGGTCCTTGCGTTTCGATCCAACCCTGGTAAGGATTTGGGAAAGACTTTTCCTTCAGTAATTCAGATTGGGTTTTGCTTTTTTGTTTGGTTGGGGTTTGTTTTGTTTTGTTTCTTTAAAAAAAAGAAAAAGCTGTGATTACCAACTGGTGCTCTCCATAACAGCCTCTGGGCCTAGAAATGCAGCAAATTCTTCCAGGCATCTTTGGGAGCTCCTGTGGAATAGCGATATGATTGGAGTTGTTTTTGCTTTGATTACAGGATGTTTCTCACACTGTTCATCAAATAGAAAATGATGTGGGAGCTCTAAGTGAGGAGAATAAAGTGATCAAGATCCCACTCTGTTTCAAGACTTACGGAAAAGAAGGCAGAAAAGAGGAAAAGCAGAAGGAAAAAGGGAAATGCCAACAGGCCAGCCTAGTCATTTAGACTGGCACAAACGGAACAAGAAAAGAGAAAGAGGGCATTGAATGGGTAATGTTAAGTAATGACATAATGTCCAAATATTTGCAACGTTTGCTTCCAAGTACCTGGCAAAGTCATGTTTCCCATTACCGAATAATGCCAGGGCATGACCCCGTGATTCAGCCACAGCCCTCTCTGGCTCTTTTCACTGATGAAATACTTGTGTGGCAGCTCTGCAAATTCCACTGTCCAAGTCTTCACTTCCAGGAGAGGCTGAAATGGCATCTCTTGAAATTTGCAAAATGTCATTTAAAAAGTACATTTCGCCCTACTCCACTCTTTTCATTTAGAGAATCTGAAAAGGGATGGAGATATTTAAATCTCCTAAAGGGCTAGTCTCACAGCATTTTCAAGAAAGTCAAGAATTTGAAAACTCTGCTACACCTGTGTACATTTTGCACTGTACCCATCACATGGCTTTTAAGCACTTCCAAAGCTCTTGAGTACTTCATGACCACAAGGCTTGATAAGCATCCTGGATGTTTGTCCTTTGAAAATAAGAGGTCAAACCTTTTGAGAGTCGCTTCTTCTTAAAGAAGCTTCTGCCTCGCAAATCATAGACCTGACACAGCCTGTCAGATCCAAGTTCACTGAAGAAACCTTGTAGCTGTAAGTACATTAGCAATGTACAATGTTATCACTGCAAACTGATGTTTGACGGCAATTGTTACTGGCCTATGAATTTCACCGCAAAGAACAGTTGTTTGGGGTTTTTTTTGTTTATATATATATATATGTATGAGGCTACAAGTTCCTGAATGCATAAATTGTAAACTATATTAAATCCACTGAAAATTGACTGATGATGAGTGCTGCTCTTCTAGGCTAATTTCTCTTCTAAACCATGATATGAAAATTCCAGCTAATGGGCTCGTGACAAGACTAAACAGGGGTAATAGCAGACTTAATCAAGAAAACAAATGGGATTCATTAAAAGCTGGCACTCGGCAGATAATCTTTGGAGAGTTCTTACCTCAATCTACATGTCCCCATCAAAAAGGAAAAAAAAAAAATTAGAAATCTTCAGCTGTTTTTATCTCAGGCTGTTGAGACAATTCAGTGGAAATTCATAATGGAAAAATATTAGACACAGTTAACTTTGAACTCCCTGTTACATCTTTTAGAAGATGTATCCTCTTTTCAACTCCTTTTATACTCTTTATCACAGTATTCACGGTAAAAAGTTAACTAGAACTGTTTTCTCGCTGTTGAAAAGACAAATTAGCTATAGTGTTCACATCTACCTGTAACAGGTAGATTAAGATGATGATGCAGTACCAAACTTTCTTGGCAAATACTACAAAAGAAACACATATATATGTCTTTACATACATATATATTATATACAAAGCCTGTAAAGCTTATATATCTGTACATAGGTTGAGTACAGAGATGTCCACACACCTACACTGCGTTGTGCACTTTCGCAAGCTGAAATGGAAGCCAAATGCTATTGCAAGTTTCAGAAATACTCTGTCTACAATGAATGAAGCCAAATCCCTAAATATAAACATCTTCAAAATTCAGTTTCAATTCTGCAGTTCAGCCTCCCATAAAAAGGAAGAAAATTTAGAACTTTATTATCACTCGCCTCCAACAGCTTTCGTCTTGTTAAAATATGCATAGAATTACCAGATAAGCAGATAACTCCCCCAAATCAGTAACTAAATATTTTAGTCAATGTCATGTTATCAAAAAAAGTGGTAAATCAACTTTTGAATTGGAAGAGATACATGTCCAGCCTTGATCTACTTCGAATTTAAGAGCAAGACAAAAATAAATATAATGTTTCAGAATTTTTTTTTTATTCACTTCTCCTAGAAACGCATGTCATCTACTGTCCCTGGCATCTATGCAAATCTACCTGAGCTCTCTAGGGGCCAAATGAAGACCTCACTGATGCCAGTGGAAAGACTCTTGATGTTTTTGATCTGTTTGGGATCAGGAATTGTTAAGTATATTCAATCTGTTCTGTAATTTCCCTTCTTTGCAAAGACGCTTTTGCTTTTTGCTAAGATCTCAAGTACCACTTTTAAGAGACAGGATTATCTACCTTCTCTTTCCTGCACTTGCAGAAAATCTGACTCCCAGTTTATTTGTTCTCATTTGGTTCACTAATACTTTATTCTGCAAAAGCTTATTTACTCTTGCTACCACCTCCTAATTACTTTAGGGAAGTCATATTGTTTTCTCATTATGCTCTTCTACCTCTGTCTGAACAAGGCATATTTTCTGTTAAAGTGTCCAAATTCTTTTCAGGTGGCTGCACCCTCTGCAGCATGTGGCCTTACACAGTGTCTAAATTTCCTAAGGCAATTTGAGCATTATCTGATTGCTAATTAATATCCTATAATAATTCTGACCTTTAAAAATTGTCTTCTAGCGCTGCTGTTTCAGAGGCCTGCTGTGCATGTGCTTTCTTTTTTTGTGCCTGTGGAATTTTTCCACCTACGACTTCTGCTGTCAGAGAAGTCCCAGCTCACTTAAGCGTTGCTGACAGAGGTTGCAAATAGCCCTGGCTAGCATTTTGAAGTTTGGTTCAAGGGTTGTTTTTTTTCCTCTATTTGCTCTTAGGGCTTGATTATCTCAGTTACTTTTGTAGAAAACATTCAGAGAGGGGAGTTGTTTGCAGTATCAGAGTGCTGCAAGCTGGCTCCTTGGCAAGCCACGTCCCCACACAAGCCCTTCCCCTCTGAGTCAGCAGGTCCAAACATGTGTGGATCAAGAGCAGGAAAGGTAATGACCACCTGAAAACTGGGGGTGAGTGACAGAGAGTCTGTCCTTATGATCGTTTGGTGCACAAAGGCCACCGTTAACATCCCCACCTTTCAAGGATGGCCTTGATACACAAATTCAGGAGGCATCTATGGGACATACACAGTTCTCCAACTGCAAGAGACAACCCTTCTGCTTTGTGTGACCACATATATAATCCTTCTGTGGATTCTGTTATTGACTCTCCATCTAGCCGATGCCCTTCCCTGATGAATGTTAACAATATGGGAATGGCTATAAAAGGTTTATTATTTGAGAATAAAATTCAAAACTTCCTTTGCAGTAGAGTCATTTGGGAGGTACAGGTGTTCATGCAATAACTCATGCTGCTGTAATCACAAAGATACCTGATAAGATAACCAGTCTTATTAGAAGACTTTTTCTATTTTTGAGATTAATCTAGAAAAGGGAAACAAAGCACCAAGCCAGAAACCACTGTAACAGTGCTCACTGTGATCCCAGCTTGGAGGAAAGGCTGAGTTTATACCTTACTTTCCCTTCTCCATACTCAGAAAAAGAGGGTCCAGAATAATAAGCTGCCTTTCTCAGTAGGTTTTGCATGTAGCCCGTGTAGCATGGACATTTACCTCACCCCTGTTTTACCCATGGGGAAAACCAAATAGAAGAGTGAAGTAACTTACTGAGACTAGGAAGAGCTCATGTTGCGGAGCTGGGAGAAGGCAGCAGATGCCAGTGCCACCGTGTCCCAAGGCAGACCCAGAGATGATGCTGGTACACGGCCTCTCCCAGCAGGCCAGCAGCAGTGCCGCCCGCTGAGCAGGGAGCTGCTGGCAGCCGTCAGGTCCTTTTGTGCCCATCAGACAACATTTCCCCTTATAATCGCCAGCTGTGTTCAGGTCTTTTCAAACAACAGAACAGCTGGAGCCAATGTTTTCACATAGTGTGAAAAAGAAGTGGGGGAGACTGGCATAAGGGACAAGGATATCGGCAGGGAGAAACTGCTTAAGAAAAAACTATGACAAGGTATCATCCCAGTGATGAAGTTTTATATGTGTTTATGTTGTCAAGGTCATAAACTTGGAAAGACATGCAAACTTTGTTTGTTAAAAAATAACAGGTTTTTTGGAGGTTTTTTAAGAACTCCAAAACCACAGTGAGGATTTTCTTATAGTCCTGCAAAGCCATCTTTTATGAACCCAACATCAGGGTTTTCCTGTTAATGATGTTTCTAAAACAGTGGGGATTTTCAAGGGTTTTGCTTGTCACACCACCAGCATTCAGTGAATCATCTGAGGTGTGTTTTGCAGCCGTCAGAAATCTTTACCTGTATGACACAGCACAAAACAGAAAAAAGCTGTCTATAAGAGAGCATCTACAGCTGTATTCACCTGAAAATGGAGAGGGTGTAGGAGTAAAAAGAGAAATATTCCAAAATGTGCTGCTGGGAAAGACAGCAAAGGATGTTGACCTTTTCTGTAGTTTCACTAAGAATGTCAACATGTTATCAAAGCTTAAGGAACAGAAATAGTCCCTTTTTACTCCCATGGTATTTCTATGTTTTTGTTACCGATTGTGAACACAGTTATTTACAACCACAATGAACAAGAACATGCATACATGTGGCACACATCAAACATTACCTGAACAACTTTCACAGCTTTTGGATTTTGTAAAGAATTTCTTTCTTAAAAATTCTTTACTGTAGGTGTAAAATGCCTCTCTATCAGGTAAAGTCAATAAACCTCCTTATCAAGATACCACATAGGAAAAAAAATCTTGTCACGGAAACATCAAGATAGGAAACATGGTACTGACAGAGAGAGATTGTGTTGGGCAAAACTACCTTGGTCTGATTCTGAGAGATGCACAAGAGGTATTTTATCCCGTTACATCAATGCATAGTGCAGCATACTCAAGAGGAAGAGCGCAGAGCATTTGCTGTAACACTTATTCACTGAATGCAATCAAACCTCTGCTAATCAGACACTTGTGGCCATTCACTGGCTACATGAGACAAAGTAAATAAGTAAGTCAAACCCCAATAACAGAGAAGCCAAAGCCAGACTCATCCATCTGAGAAACACCGGGAAATGAGAAGATAAAAAGGATGAAGTTCTGTCCATGACCAGTGTGTGTCTTCCACCATGTGCTGCATTTAATGTCCTGCATTCCCCAGTAGTGAAAAACCCCTACTGTCACAAACCTCGCCCCTTCATTAGACTCCTAGTTTCTCTGAACTGTTTTCCAAGACGTTCCTATTTTAACCAGTTTGCACTGTACAGGTGCATGGATAGCCATGAGCCCTAGCTAGCACTCACAAAGAGGTGCCAGAACGATCAACCACATGAAGGGACTCTACCGTTGTGCAAAACCACTGAGTAGGGACAACAAAGAGCGTGCTCAGCTTTCAAGAGTTCCTCATCTAAGGTACAAGGGGAAGAATTCGCACAGGTCAAGAAGACCACTGCAAACTACAGAATACATCAAGCTTTGGACTGCTGGCTTCATGGAAATCTGACATGAGCAGAAGAGAAATGAAGGCCAAAGACTGCAGCCAGGCTTGATCATAATGTCTACTGCTGCTTCTCCATCCTGCAAAAAGATTACAGGTGGAGATGTTAATAACAAACACCTAGACTAATTCGGAGAATGAATGCTGATCTCAGAAGCATGAAGAGACTTTCTTCCTTGTTGCTTTGGAGAGAGGTGGGACGTGGCATAGACCCAATCCTGCAAAGACTCTGTGAGCGACTTTGGCCTCATGCGTAGATCTCACACCTACATGAACAGTGGCAATCACAAATATTTACAGTTATCAAACAAAATTTTTTAACATCTAAGTGAGTTGCATCTGTTCCAAATAAAAGGCTTCAGTATAACAACAACGACAAAAATGACTACATGAATATGAAACTTAAAGTTGCTCTGCAGTGTCTTGGTTTTGGGGTGCAGGATCAGAAAGCCTACTAGGTACCACTAAGACTAAAGTTGGTGCATTAAATACATGGGGTTTTGGGGGGATCGCAAGGTGAAATGTTTAGCCACATTTTTGCCAGAGTAGGGGAATGGCAGAGTGCTGACACCTGAAGTAAAGGGGACTGTAGCCAATATGCTGTTATCCTGAAGCCAGAGGTAATTCTTCTGTGTGTCTGTGCCCCCGCGGTAGCAGAGTCCCCAGCTGGTGCTGCCTCCGCACGGGCATGGCGTAGCTCTCAGCACTGGGTGCCTCTTGGCCTCACTGCTAAGTTGTCCTTCGGGTGATGATGGCAGGCGTTGAGCTCTTCTGTCAGACTGTTCTCCAGCAAAGTTTTAGTGAATTATTAATTTTCTCTGCCTTCAGTTTTCTACCTTCAGATCACCTGTTAGCTTAAATAAAATGCATCCCAAGGCTCTCTTGAGAGTGCAGAGTGGCTGGAGGGAAGCAGACTCCTGCCTGTCTGGCGGCTTTGCAAAAGCTCCCCCAGTTTTCCTTCCTGTAGCTGGGGTGGGAGAATGAAGAAGGGGAAAGAGATGAAGTTGTCCTTTGACATTTTACATCCAAGCCTTACTGCGATAACCTTTACAGATAATTTTCCCAGCAGGTGTTAGATATTTCTTGTGAGCATTTTAACAGTGAAACATCATTAAGTGTTCCTGACAAAAGTAATTTGTTACAAAACTTTTTGGAGGGGTGGAACCAAGACAAATTAGCTTCAGGGTTTTCGATACAAAGACATGTTCTTTTTGTACTAATCCTATTACTGTGGCTATCCTTTCTAGCATATTTGAAAGCAGCTTCGCTTGTGCTGAACTTACTATCATACATTCAAGATGTCCTTCCTCCAACAATTTCCTTGTTTTAAAGTTCTACTTGTTGATCTCAGAAGGCTGCAATCATAAAAAAGTGGGGGGGGGGGGGGGGTGTTTTTT
>NW_009611306.1:38137-53047 GCF_000690535.1 Cariama cristata
TTTTTGCTGGTGGTTTGTAGTTTTTGTTGATTTGGGTTTTTTTTTACAAAACAAAAAGTATCAATGAAGAGGCAAACTTGCACACATGTGCAGCCGCTGAATCACTCCCAGAGCAAAGTGGTGACCCTGTGCCCATGCTCAGCGGGGCACCCTCTGCCACCCAAACAGAGCAGCTTTCTTACAGCCATTACCTGCAGGCTAGGCCAAGCTCAACTTTTCAGATGATAAACACATGCTCCGATAGCTGTAGAGCTTTTCATCTTCAGGGGAGAAAGTCTCAGCCTTGCTCCACACCTGCCCTTCACACTCACCCCATCACTGCCCAGCTTTTCTTTCCCTTCCTTCTTCTTTCTATTGCACTAATGCTGTCTCACCACCTCCTTTCCCATTCCTCCTCTCCCAGCACGGTCAGGCCAGCGTGCTGCCACAATACCCATGCCACGCTTCTCCTCTCCTGCCCCCCGTTTCGAGCAGGAGCTGTGCCATGCAGCAGAGCCCTACCACAGTCAGTGACAGTCCAACATATTAAGAGCTCTCGCCGGTGCTTCCCCTCTCCCACGCCTGGGAAGTCTGGCAGCATCACTGTAAGGCTGCGGAGCTCCTGAGATGCTGCTGTACGGTATTTCATTTTGTTTTATAACGGCTCCATTTCACATTCTGATGCAGCTGACTTATCCTACTGTATTTTACTTTTCGTAATTAGATTTTGCTCGTTATTCCTAAGCACCTGGGAAAGCCAAAGTGACACAGTGTGTTGCCGACATGGCTGCTCTCTCTGCTAAAGCAACCCTAAGGGCTGGACGGCGGTCTGCACCCTCACAGACTGAAGGAAGGAAATGTGTGTTTTATACTGAGGAAGGAGATGTGCAGCTGAGGAGCTTGGTGGAGCACATAGCCACGGGTGCCAGGGAGAGGCGAGTGCTCACTCAGCTACGGGACTTGTGAGTCCCACTGGTCTCCATCCTCATCCCACACGCCGGGTACCCTGCTCCTGCCTCTGCTCTCAGCACACTTCCTCCTGTCTTCTCTTCCCCCTTCCTGCTCTCCACTCGGTCTGAATATAAGGGAGTATTTTTTAGAGGAGTGAATTATCTGATAGTTATCTCTGACTCCAAGGCCTGTAGGTGCAATATCCAGCTCCTGAAGCCCCTGGACCTGTAGGAATTTATAGCAGCAGATTGACAGGGAGTTTTTTCTGCAGGTTGTTTATATTATTGTAAGCTGCTTAGGAGGAAAGCTTTAACAGAACACTAGATAAAAAGAAAATGGGTTTTAAAACCTCCAGTAACTCTTTTTTCTTAACTTGTTCTTGAACAAAAAAATGTGAGCTCTGGGAAAGCACCTGAAGGCACTTTCACAAGGAACTAGCACAGAATGCAGCAGAGTGCAATGGGCAAAACATCCTCTGCTCAGCTTTTGGCCACAAAAAACCCCACTGAAAACTGGGAGGAAGAGGAGGATGTAGGCAGTGAGGTCAGATAATGAATGCTGGCACTCAGAAATGTGAATAAGTAAATGGTCTTCGCTTTTTCTACCAGTAGGATCCCATATCCTGCAGTATCACGTATCTTAATAGCTATTGATTTTTTCTATATTCTGCCCACAGCTAGAAAGAAATTTCATTCAAATGAAAAACTCACAAACGTGCTGGCCATTATCATGGGTGAAGCAAAGACAAAGGGTTGGGAAACAGAATATTAAACAGAATATTCCCTTTAGCATTACACTGAGGTCCAATTCAGCAAAGAAGGACCATCAGCAGCTCTAATGAAAATTATTCTGGCTTAAGGACAGAAATAGTACAGTTGTCTCTCGTCTACAGTAACACTGAACTGACACTTTTTTGGGGACAACTGCATGTCTGCCAGTCACTTAGTACATCCTTATCTGCACCAAAGGCTTGCCCTGTTGCGAGAGGGGCAGCACCATGAATAAGTAACGCAAGTTCTCCCAGGCAGTGCTGAATGGCAGCTCGTGCTCATGCCTTCCACCATCAGCCCAAGCAGAGGAGGAGTTCAGAGCCCATGCAAATAGTCTCTCTGACTGCCTGTCCAGGAGGTGCAATGTAAACATGGGGGCTGCTGTCAGGTAAAAAACAGGACCGTTGCTTGGGATTTATGGCAATCCAAGGGAAATGAAATCTTCACGTGGAAGAGAAATGGGAATCAAGTGGTGACTCAGCCTGTCCCATTGGATGATACCAAAGAAGAAAGTGATCTGAATAAATAGTACCAATCCTGTACAAGTGGTGAACACATGGAAAGGGCAATTTTCTCCTTCAGCACTGCTGGCTAATAGGGACAGACCAAGCAGGTTTCCTTTTAAGTATCTGCCATCAGCCTGGAGGACAAGAATTTTCTCCAGGCAGGGAGAAGAGATCAGTTGGCCTGAGTCAAGTCCCAGCAGGAAGTTTCCCTGCAAAATACAGAATTTAAATCAGTTATTTGCATTTCTCGTAGCTAAAGGAGATACTAAGAAGGAGAGAGGAGGAGAAACCTGGGAACAGCAGGCAGCTTCCTTGGAAGGGAACTACAAACACAACAGTGGAAGGGCAGCTGAGTTCTTGTGCAAAACATGGTATAAAGCCTGGCAATTCTCAAATGGTAAAAATAACTCAGAGCAAATTCACAACTCATAGCAAATTGAGCAGCAGCAATTCAGAGTGTATTCAATAAAAGAGTACGTTTCTTCAGTATAGTCTCTAATAATTTAGCATACTTGTTGCTGTATAATAGCAGCCTATTTCCTTATTGGCAGCACGCTTAGTTAGTGTAGATAATTAAGATTAACTAATCAAGCTCTTAGTCATTCTTCTAGGGGAAAAAGACAGGTATGAGAGAGCTTTTAGTGCCACCCTGTTAATCCAGGTAATAGGGATGAGTGCTAAGCTGACCTGTACTGTTGTGCCAGCAGCGAGCATTCTTTGTCCCCGTGCACGAGGCAGCTGAGCATGTAATTGGAGTGGTCTTTGGGACACCGCTGTGCTGTGCTGTGCTGCAGAAGGGAAGGACAAGGAACTGCGGAGAAGCAGAAGTAAGGGAAGAGATGTGAGAGGGAACAGGAGCACAAAATGGATGATGGAGATGGAGATGCAGGGAGCCAGAGAGGGAATTGGGCTGGTAAGGGAAAGCTGTTGAAAACTCAGGAGAAGACAAAGCTTTCAGTCCTGCTGTGCTGCCTTGCTTAGCTGGAGAATTGGAGGTTGAGTATTTACGGTGTTAAAGCTTGTTTTCCTGGTAAAGAGACAAGCACGCAAACAAGCCTCAAGAAAAGGGAAGTGATCCTGTGGTGCCGGAGCTCAGGGCAACAGATGTAACCCACAAATACGGAATTGAGGGTTGGGGTTATAGTCCCAGCAGGATGTTGCGGACTGCTCCATGCTGATGTAGTTGACAGGGATAGTTGAACAGAAGGGTAAAATGCAAGCAGCTGTGAGTTGGCAGTTCATCCTGAAAGTTTTGATCTCTGCAGAAAAAGTAAGTAAACCTCAAAGAGTTGTTGATCCCTATCATACTGTCACCCATCCACTTCAGCTCCATCTATCAGTCTAGCTGTCAGTATTTGTGAAAGGATGAGAGTCCCCTTCCTTCAAAGCAACAACATAAAAATTAGGTCGCTGCTTCCAGCCAGGCAGGTGTAAGGTGAATCAGTTGTGCCCTGGGATGAGTATCTTCTCAGGCCCTCTCCAGCATCCTTGATCAAACAGGAGGTATCAGGGGAGTTAATGGCTGTGTGGTGTGTGCGAGAACAAACTTTTGACACCCGTATGGGTACAGATGGATCCCTGCTTTCTGCCTCAAACAAGGACCTGAAAATGGACTCTGACCTTTTGATTATATACAGTCAACCAGCCTGCTCTTTTGGCCGCTGCCATTGAGTTTTCCCAAGCAATCTCTAAACATAAAATAGGAGAGATTTTAAAAGAAAATGGGTTCATCAGGTCAGTGGTAGTGTAATCCTGGAAATGGTGTGAAAGTAAGGAAGTAATGACAATGCACGAATTGAACAGCTGATATAATTTGCCATGGCTGCAGTGAGGTAAGAAATTGTAAATAAAACTTCCTGTCTGGCTGGAACATAATGAGTTCTCCACCTTTTAACAGTGCCTGCAAAATAAATTAAAAGAAAACACATACCACCTTTCTTCTGTTGCAGATAGTATCTATTTATTAAGGTAAAAGGAACAGTGACAGAGAATACTACTTCTGCACAACAATACTTGCTTTAACTCCAAAGTCCTGGCCACTGCCCAGAGATGAAGAAAGAAGGGGAAATGATGCTGGCATGGGAATAAAGTGATCTGAAATTGCCACTGACAGTAAAACAGGGAGAGTGATGGACAGTAAAGGCTTGTTCCTGCCCTTCTCATAGCCTTTCTTGTGCTGGAAGGAACAGTGATTTTAGGGAGGGAGAGAATATCTGAAGGCAATTATTGTTTCTGTGAAAGAGGTATTATTATTAGTGTTTAACTGCAGCCACTGCTTTTATAACTCCTTAGTGCTTCAGTAAAGATACTGTCCTTGCTGCTCTGAAATTTTAGAGTGGACTTGCAAGTGCAGGAAGCCTAAGGAAGGCAAAGGAACAGCAGCAAAAAGAGAGCAATGTGAATAAGACACATAGTAAAAATCTCCATAGCCAAAAGGGGTTGAGGTCAACAAGCCCACTAAAGGGCATGCAACAGCTGAGTTTCTGGAATATGCAATAATTAGACAATGCTTCTTATAAAACTACGTTGAATATATCCTTTACCTAGCTGGTGACTCAAATGTATCACTCCAAGTTTCTGCAAACAGGGATATGGCTAAAAGCGAGCAAACAAGGAAAAATTAAAAAAAATAAAAAAAAAAAAGACTGATTTTTACCCACACACAACAGGCCTCTGCATAGTAACTTCTCATTCCCTTAAACCTCACCACAGGCAGGGACCCTATGTCAACCGACTGATCAAGGCCTCTGTGAACTACGCACTGAGATGCTTCTATTTCTTATCTAGAGAACAAATGGAAACTATGGTAACAGAGACAGGCCCGATAAAGTCCATCAAAGCCTGAGAAGGTAACTCAGTCTACCTCCACCTAGAGCCCTTGACCTTTCTGCTAAGGCTCCCAACCAGAAGGGCACTCTTTCTGACAGTAAGTATGGGGGTATAAATAACTCTTACATAGACATAACCCACTGCAGAGTTATCACTGATTTTCACCCGTGCTGCACTTGGTCTCCTGGTTTGAAGGCATATGCATCCCCTATTTTAGGATATAACTCTTAAAAGCATATATCACTTAAGCTGTTATCCAGAAAACTGAGTAATCCAAAGCATTAGGATTTTGGTTGGTAATTTTAGCTCAACCTGCTACATTTACCTTAATCCATGTTTATATGAAACACATCTGAAAATTGTACCACTGTCGTAACTTACAACTTCATGTAAAATACATTTAAAATACACAGAACATTTCTGAATTTACTGCTTTTATAGATAAACATAATTTAAAGTTTTGCAGTTTTTCTTTCTTTTGAAACAACAGCTAGAAATTAAAAAAATAGTATAAGAAACTTACCTCTCCGGCACTTTTCTTTTCCCGCAGGAAGTACAGCAATTTATATAACACACTCAAAGGCAATTTACTGTGACATGACTTAAAAAGTAAAGCTCATTTTTACAGCTTATAGGTTTTTTGCAACACGGTAGAATTCCTGTATGTCTGACAGCACAAAGAATAGTGTGCAAACTACCATGTGGATTTAAAGTGACCAAAAGCAGAGGCTGCTTTATAATTGTCTTTCCTTTTGCTGCAGAACCCAAATTCTTTACTTTTGGGGGCTGGAATAAGGTGTCCGTGAGCCTTAAGAGAGAAAACAAGTCATGTATTTCAATGAGAAAAGGATGTATTTGGGGTTGTTTTGTTTTCCCACAGCTAGTAACAAACTGTATCCTGAGCTTAAAAGCAGAAAGCTTAATGAGGTCAGAAGTAAATGAATCGCCGTGCTGTATTTCTACTATTTGTCTTTCCAGACCGATTTTTAACTCAACCTTCAAATGTTACAAGGAGGTTCTTATTATTACCAAAGAAAAAATAGCACACGGCAGGGCAGAGCACTGAAGAAGGTCTGAGTCTGCTCTTCTCCCTGGAGGGAAGCACTGGGCTGTTCCCAGGCGCCGGGAGGCTGCCCACGCTGCGGCCGAATTCAGCTGGAGCTCAGCTCCTGCCAACATCGTGCAGGAGCAAGCCTTGGACAAGGGCTGTGCCCACGACGTTGCAACTGGCGTTTGAGCAAAAGGCTGCCTAATGTACAGTTTATCCAGTGACAGGAGATGTGGGGCAGAGCCAAGCTGTAAGCATTCACACTTATGCTTTTCAGTCTTTTTTTTAAAGAGAAGGAGAGCTGGTCACCTTGGAGGTGAACAGCACGGATAGGCACATCCTTTTGTGTGGACACAACCCAATAAATGGATGTAAAAGCATTAAAAAGAATGGAAACCAAGGCAAAGTAAGATACAGAAACTTTTCTATATTATACCATTGCCACTAGATTTGGGAACTTCTAGTGCTCTTGTGCTCCCATTCACACTATCAAGATACCTGGCCTTGCAGCCACTCAGTCTGTGCTCAGTGCTCTGCTTAAGGTGTATCCCATAATACCTACTGCCCCATGGTCATTTAGGAGAATTTGCATTGGAAAAATAGAAAAGGAAGCAATGCTTAAAATTTAAAGGTGCAAATTACACCTACATTTTTTGTTTTAAACATATGTAACAGGATATTGGAGTATGCAGGGTGGAAATCTAGGAAACAATAATTAGACCCATTACAAAGAAATTTGGCTTGAGGCATCTGATTTTTGAATTGTCTGTGCAAAAGTTCTTCAAAATATACTTCTTTTTGGTATCAGTATACCATACGTTATAAATGTAACAAAGACTGAGAGATATGACTTTCAGCACAAAACCAGCATCATCTCTTAGAAGATTTATATATGTGACAGACTCTGAAATGAAAGAAAAAAGAAAAATCAAACTTACTTTAGGGTAGTAAACAAAATCATAAATAGTGGTTTTATCACACACATTTGCTGATTAGCCACGTCTCTGGAATTGTAAACGCTAGTGTTGGAGAAAGGAAGTAATTGACTGGGTGCAATCTGAATTCTAGTTTCAAATTATTCCAGAACCTGTCTTCTAGTATGTCAGGCCATTAATACACTAACAGAAATCTTTATCATAGCAGCAGAGAGATCAGCCTTAGGTCAGATTTTTTCTCAAACTTTCACAGAACTATCTTTATTCTACAGATATCAGTATCTTGTTAATTTTGGACCTCAGTGGACTTCTAAATACACCGTGCAAACGCAACATATAGATTAATTGCAGAAAGAATAGATACTATCACTTACCTCTGAAAAATAATCAATATTGCAGAAAAGGCTTGTAAGCAGAATTCAAAGGAGCGGTGATTTTCTTTAATCGGTTTTGGGCTATTATGCATTACCAATTTTCATTAGGACTTCCTGTCTGCCCCTAGAATATACAGTGCTAGGTTAATTCTAGAATTAGTGTTACAGCCTGTCTCAGATTTCAGGTCCTCAAACTTTCATAGTTCACCTATATAAAAAGGAATTTGTGTTTTACAGTTCTTTAGGTACGTTTAGTTAAAATTTTTTTCCTTTCCTGTGCCTTGACACACACTATTGAATACCACCACAGTGCTATCATTGCCTCTTACCCTCCTGCAGTGTCAGTCTGTGTGATTTTGGTAAGACTTGGCCACACACGGTACAGTCAGCAGCCTTAGATATGCACCTGTATAGAACCTCTCAAACACATCTGACTGCTATTAAGATGTAAAAGTTTCAGTGCCTTGCAGAGTATGTGTACTATGCCACAATTACATCTACATATGTCTAACTATATGTATACAATGGCTCTCAAGCCCTTGATAGAGCTGTTGGATTCTCCATACAGATGCATATAAGGGGGGAGGGGGATGTATATAAAACTAGCCTAGAAAGTTTTATCGCATTTTGTATGCTGTTCCTTGCCTACCCTTCTTTGTTATTTTTTTGTGTACTTTTTGACTTTCACATGTTTTAAAATGATACAGTAGTATATCAATTATAATTGAGTGGTAAAAAAAATATTATTTCTCTCTTTGCTAGATGTATGGTATGCGTGAGTCAAAGCAAAGATTTGTAGGCTGTGGAGAGATAATTTAAAAGCATAATGGCTGTTAGTGCTTGCTTTTGTTACTAAGTTTGTTTTCTTTTCCATTTTTATATTTGTCGTATAATTTTTACTGTGTGTTTTTCTCCTCTGAAAGCATTTCAAAAGACATTATAATCTACCACTTTGTCTTATAAAAGGTCATTAGTCACACAAATTGTCATTTAAGTTGAACTTTAAATTCTACAGGTTTTCTGTTTCAGACTGTACGAAGTGAGACTGAAAGTGGAAATTAGAACCGTTCTTTGGCCAAGATCAAAGCAAATTATGAGGGACACCAGAATGTCTGCCCAACTGGAAGGATATTCAAACACGTGGGGTCAGGGAGAAGTGTCCATCAGAGCCATGCCATTGCTGCACCCTTCACATCTAGCCTTTGAAAAGCTCCAGTGCCTCATCAAAGGCTATTAAAATAAGTAACATACAAACACATACACACAAACAAACATTTTGAAAAATGAAGATTAAGATCTAGAGTGTAAAAGGACAGGCTAAGCCTACAAGAGTAGTTCAGGGATCTTCCATTGTGCACTGCTGCCTTTGTAAGTCAGTTAACATAGTTAATGATATTTGGATTTTAGGAAACCAAATGGGACTCTCATAGTTTTCAGCTGTTATAATTCCGTGTAAGAAAATTCTTTCCTACTTTCCTGAAGTAGCAGCTACAGGCATCAACCTGAAATGCAGAGAAACCAGGTTACACTATTTTCAGAGCTATTATTAAAACCACAAAACCAATATCCCCCCCAACTTTACCAACAGATGTCTCAAATGACAGATTTGGGGGTTGAACAGCCCTCTCATTTTTCCCTTTCCCCTCACCTGACATCACTTCAGCAGGTCTAGGCTGAGCAGTGGAGAGGAGAAGGAACAGTGTTATGAGGATGCATTATGAGGGCACTTCTCATAACTGGGGCCGTCTCTCACACACAGGTTTGATGCTGCAATATTATTCTCCATCTACAGAGCTCTGCTTCATCCAGACTGATGTTTATTCATACTTTTGTACTGCAGGTCTCCACATTTGGAGGCTCACTGCAGGACAAGGCCATTCTTTGTGGCTGGAATCCTCTGTTTCACTCGGAGATTTGTTTCACATCATGTCGCTTGTGTACAAGTCATTATAAAAAATGTTTGGTGGAAAATTAAACCGTAAATAGAATGATTTAGTCCCTGTTTTTATCAGGGCAGACCAACACAGCTTTTAATTGCAAAACTGACCTGGTCCCAAAGAAAAGGCCAGCTGTGTCTAATCATCCAGGGGATGGACCAGAACACACCAAATAAAGGAAATAGAAAGTAATGCCAAAATGTTTTAAGATGTAAAATGACACAACGTTCAATGAACACTTGCCAACATCATCTCTAATTACTGCAGTGATTAAGTAGTAAAGAATTTGGTCCCAAGGGGATTGCAGTTCTGAAGGAAATACGCTGCCATGTGTTACAGAATTTTTTCTTGCAAATCATTATGGAAATCCTGCTTTCTGTAGTTCTCCTAACAAACTCTTTCTTTGCAAAAACCATGCTTCATTTGTGAAGTGCAGAGGGAGTGTATCTTGCCTGCTTCTGAAGATTTACGTCTTTATTGCCATATATTCAACTTGCCTTTTAAAAAAAATTCTTTTATGTCTCTAAAGAAAGAAGCATAGAAAGCATTATATATTTGCATACTGTAAGGATTCCTCTCATCCTTGCTGAAGAACAAACAGAGAATAGGGGAGAGCTAGATAAAAGCACTGAGACCTTAACGCAGCATGGCAATGACCTAACAAACAGCCAGAGAAACTGCAATTAATGCGAGACCAGTTTAAAATCATAGTCCGAGGGGACACCTTAGAAGACCTTGTTTAGTAGTACTTGTATTTCTTTTTTTCATAATTCTGTTAAGCACAAGATCAAAATTTTTCCAGCTTAAAAGAAAACAAAGCACAACAAAAAAAACCCTGAGGTTGAATAACAAAAGCATTTGAATTTATTTTAATTTACGGGTTATGTTTAAACTTTTTATAACTCTGGATCAAAATGTCTATTGTACAAGCAAAATATATCTTTCACCATAGCATGCTCCTGTTTATTGTGTTTTATTCTCTCAGCAGGTGTCCGTAGATATGTGCTGCCTTGTCGTCTTTTCATTCAGCAAAGGAAGAGGAAAAATCCTCATCCTTTTGCAGAACTACTATAGGAGACAAAGAACAGCAAGGGAATAACTGTGGACCTCCTTCCCTGTTTTGTCCTGATTTTTTTTGCATCAGATCCATGTCTCTGTCTTCCTTCTACCCCTTGCTATACAGAGCTTCCAAACACACTGTGGCATGTTCCACAAAGAAATATTTAGCTCTCACAAAGCACTTCTATCAGTGCATCAAAGCAACACAATTATCCCCATTTCGCTGGTGCAAAAACCAAGACTGAAACACCATCTATATGGAATATGCACAGCAGGGAAATAGCACTGTAAGTTCCCAGGCTATGAATGCCATACGTATACATCAGAAATGAGGTAGTAAAGAACAGGGCATTTCTGTCTGCCATGCACAAAGAGGTCAAGAGAGGAGAAGGAAGAAGAGGCACCAGTCCCTAACACCCCAGGTTATATGCTTTCTGTTGTCTTAAGAGAGATACAGAATCAGCCATAAACAATTAAAAACAAGACTAACTGATTTCAGATATCGCTTTTAGAGAAAAATATAACACATGATTAAACGTGAGTGAGAAATGGCAACACAGGCAGTTACCAGCTGTTAGCTGTGCTCCGATAGCCTGGCTATGGCGTGCTGCTAGGTATATGGTAAAATGTCTTAGCAAAATGAAAAACAAAACTCTTGGGTTTAGCCTGACTATGGTAGTAAATTAAAATTCTTCCTCTTGTTTCTTAGTAGATATGAGCTTTAGCTGGAAAGGCAACAGATGCTCTGAATTTCAGTGTTTAAAATGAGACATTGAGACTCTTCCTTTTTAGCCAAGTTGTTACAAGTATGGGAGAAGATGCTCTTTTTTTCCTCAGCATTGAATAAGATGTTAAACTTAGTTTTCTAAGCTCGTTTCATGAATCATTCATGATTAAGTACAAATCCTCACAAACTCACAAGCTTCCTGGTCGAGAGCACTGAACCAGCAAGAAGAATATTTCGGGAGATTTAATGGGAATGCCAAAACAGTTAAAAATATGACTGGAGGGATCATAAACAGTAAGTGAATTCACTGGACCAGAACACTTATCAGTTGATTCAGTCCCATTTGTACTATCAGCAACGTTGATAATAAAAGTGTTGCAGATTTTCGCAAAGAACTTCAGATTCTCAAATTGTCTGTAATTTTTTTATACATCTGTAGTTGTTATTTCTGTGAAGGGCATCATACCATCCTGCTGCACTTGTGACTCACTGAAAATCTTTTTTGGAGACTTAGCAGTATGATGTTCTAAGTAAGTCATGCTGAGAAAAACACTCATTTATGATAAAATAGATCAAATTGTGTTTACAGTGACCAAAAAGCTTCTAATAAATGTTGCCTCCACAAAAATCTGAGAAGATAACCGGATTTAGAGGGAAACAGATTAACTGACCAGCACATGTGTTGAACTGAGACCGAATGTTTGGAAGGCACTGAAAGCATAAGTCTCCATGAGGGTTTTACCATCCCCTTTTATGTCCTCACTCAATTAGAAGGTGCACGCGTTTCTCTGGCATCTGCTCCTACTCCTCATTATCTTGCTGGGGGAAGGACAGACAGGAGAAAGAGGGGCCCAGGGAGGACATGCTAAGGGAAAAGGGGGACTAAAAAGCCTTAATGGTTGTAAAGGGAACAAAGAAGATGCACCCTGCTTGTGAAAAGGCACGGTGAGGGCTAGGTTATAACAATACTACCTTCGACAGCACACCCCACACCAGGAAGATTGCCAGCTGGGAGCCTTCGGTGCCCCATGGCAAGCAGAGCTGCATCTCCAAGAAGGGATGCTCTTACTCTCCTTGCACCAAATCCTCTAGCACTGCCTCCATAACTCCCAAACAACAGGTCTAGCTCTTATTCCTGTTAATGACTACTGCAATTGGATACAAACTTGTGGACAGAGTGGTGACTCTCAGCTGATGATCTGGAAATGAACATGCACCTTCATATGCTCCAAATTCCTCAGGGCTGGAATCCTCTGATATACTCTTCCACATCAACCTAACGTCTTGGCTACCTCCAAACTGCACGAGTGCTTTCTGGTAGCCGCATAGCAAGCTCCCAGAGGCAGCAGTCAGCTGGGGATCCTCTGCAATTATCTGTCAGAAACATGACACAGAAGACCAGGAGCGGCAGGCTGCCACCTCTGTCCTCTACCCCAGAGGAGACTGGGAAGAGCCACTCTGTCATCATTTTGAAATCCTGTAAAACCTCCATGATGCTATCAAAACATGGGAACTATTGTAATCAGAGACCTCATCTATGGCAATTTTGTACAAACGGAGTACATCCAAAATGCAATGAGAAATTAATTACTCTCTTCTACAGCTTGCCAGCTCATATTTTTGTTTGAAGCTTAGATGTAGTGGAAAGAAATGAGTTAAAAATGCTGATAGGCTAAGCCTGATTTTTTTTAAAAAAATAACTATGCTCTAAAAAACATCTTAAAATTAGTCATTTATTTATCATCAGCCGTTTGTTTTGTATTAAAACAGCTCTGGCTTTCTTTTTAACTAACTCTGTTAAAGGAAAATCAGGAGATTTTCATAGTTTGGGTTTGTGCAGTTGTAAAAACAAAAATCATGTGATTCCTAAACCGTACTACATTGTGTTTATACAGAAATGTAAGTTAACATTCACCTTTTTGAAAGAGTAAAATCTATGTATTGCTTTGAAAAGGGCATTAAATGGCTCCTGCATTTAGGGCAGGATGGCAAACTCTTTTTAATGCAATGTCTGAGACGCTGCTGCTGGCCTTTGCTATGATGTCAAGCATCAGCCTTTGTGGCATTGCAATTTCCCTTCTAGAAAAAAGTTGGTATTTGTGGACCAGATTGCACTGAATGAAATTTGCAGTCTCTGATGCCTGCTAGTGGGACATTTGTTACATGCTCTGTTTTGAACGTAGTAATACATATTTCAGTGTGGCACTGCTTCTTCAAAAGATTAAAAACCTCTTAGTCCTTTGAGACTTGTGTCAGCATCTGATTTCATGTGCAAGGTAATCTTTAAATATTAATATGGGGCAAGGTCGTGCTCTCTTTAACCCCCAAAATGGAGTTAGTAAATCATGATCTGGCAGTAAAAATATACAGGTCACATCAGTATTTGTTTAGGGCAAAATCTAAATTTAAATTAAACTAAATTGGCTGCTGGTATTTTTATAATCATATATACGTAATATATTATTTGTGGGTGGGGGAAGAATGGGTATCCTATGAAGCTGTAGTTGAAACCTATTTATTAGGAAGATATTAATAAAATCTCCCCTATCGACAGCAGAGAAAGTGGTATCTGAAATACCAGTTAGATAAATCTAAAGTGGGAATTCAGAAGCTCTTGGGGCAAATCTGCTGCTGTCAGATCTCTGTTGACTGCAGCAGAATGAGTCAGTTTACACCAGATGAGCAGGAGCCTTTTGGGCTCTCATCTAAGCTGAACCACTGATTTATGGCATGACACTGGTAGTCTCTCTGACCTCTTTATATGCCATTCATCCTACTAAGGAACAGGGGAGGGGGGAGTGCTGGACCTTGCTGGAAACTAGATGATAGACCCAAATAGACTTTTCCTGGGCAAAATAAAACATTTCATAGTTAAATTTCTTGAGGGAGGCTGATGGGTTAGCCTTGTAATTCTAGATACATTACCATTACATGTTATCTGGAGCTCAGCTCCCAGTGCAGCTGAGGTTCATGCCACACATAACTAACCACATTTGTTTTGTTGCCAGGGGACCTTCCTTGCTGCGGAGATGGGGAATGGCTTTATCCTACAAAAGAGAGCCGGTTGAACTCTGCAAGGAGTCAGTATTGTGAGACCATGACCTTTCATATGAAATACTTAGAGGGCAACTGAGAGGTAGCAGAGTCTGGGGAGTGAAAGAGTCTTCACCTGAGCATTGGGAAATAAAGGGAGACAAATAATTTAAATTTAAAAATACAGGAAATGTGCTTGTTAAATAGGCAGTGAATGTGTGATTCTCATTTAAAGCAGAAAACAGAGTATTTTAGCTTTGGCTTTAATGATTTGAACTACTGAACAGGCAAGATTTTCCTTACAGAAGCATCTGAGACAAAAGGTGATCATAAATAATCAGCTAAAGTAGCTCCACTTTGCTCTTTGCTTTGCTTCTTAAAATTGCCAATTATTTCAATTATGTATATAAATTTTGTGATGTGGACTGTTATGTCCATTGGGAGATGTGCTCAGGCTTTTAAACTCGTTTCCTCTGGCCCTTTTACTTTGGTGTGAGCCCAAAAGTGTTTTATGGTCCTCATCTGCAGAGGTAATGGGTGTCTGTGGATCAGGTCACTCAGGCTGCATTACACCAGACACAAGTCAGTCCCTTAGAAGTGTGCAGAACAGGCTTGGAGTCTCTGGGATGCAACAGCTGCACTTCAACCTCTGTAGGGTTAGAGTGATTAAAACAATGGTTAAATCAGCCTGTGTCACCATTTGGGGCAGGTTCCTCAGCTCAGTGAAGCCATAACTTGGGCTTAAGCAGGAAAGATACTACT
>NW_009611306.1:53078-53792 GCF_000690535.1 Cariama cristata
CCTGAAGGAGCATTAAACTGCTTGGTGGCTGTGGTTTTCAGCCTGGGGTCCACGGACCCTCAGGGATCTGTGGATTCGTTCTGAAGGCTCTGGAGAGGCCACAAGGAAAATCTTATTTTTAGCAGGTTTATGTTTGTTATGCAGGTGTCCACATCTCCACGGAAAGCTTTCTTAGAAATGCACGATAAAAAAGTTTGGTTAAAGACTTTGTTTTCATATATAACAAATTAGTACTAATATTTTGCAGTTCCTTATTCACAGATGGATTTTTTTCAGCAGGTTCAGAAATGGCTTTCAAAGCACGTTTCCAATTCTCACTAAGCAGCCCTGACCTGCTAAAACCTCACTGGAGTTATTTTGTAATGTTTAAAAATGTATGGAAACCCAATCCTGTCTGCCATTGCCTCATAGAAATCAAACTCTGAACAACAAAAAAACTTCCTCTGAAGAGGATGCAGGAGCAAAGAAACAAGCCAGTGGGCAACAAGGACACGGAGAAAGCAGCAGATTATCTGAGAATATACAAGACTGGAGAAAGAGAAGGAGGGGGAAGAAAGGAGGTCAGAAAAGAGGCAAATTCAGAAATCAGAGCAGAAAGCCACACTGAATCTCACTGCACCATCTCCTTCGGCCTGGAAGACAGCAGCGTCATGGGCTACAGGCTTTCCAGAGGTGTGGTGGCAGGGCTGGGGGGGGGAGGTGGCGCGTGGGAGA
>NW_009611306.1:53823-100007 GCF_000690535.1 Cariama cristata
TCTCCGGCCAGCTCTGCTGGAGCCCTGCAGCTGTGTGGCTCCTGGGGTAGGGACCAGTCCCTCCTGCAAAATGCCAACCACGTTACTGTCATCCTGTAAATTACTAGTAATGACAAAACCAACAGGTAAACACAAACAAAAAAAGTGGCTGCATTTAAAGCAGCCAAGTACCCTGCTCAGAAAAGGGGCACAAATACCTCAAGAATCCAAAACATATCTTTTAGCACAAAGTGTCTTAGAAGAGTACAGGGAAATTGTACTAAGGAACATGTCACCCTGCGTCAACTCTATAAAATGTCTTAAAATTAGTAATTTAGTTATCATCAGCCATTTGTTTTCTATTAAAACAGCTCTGGCTTTCTTTTTAACTAACTGTGTTAAAAGAAAATCAGGAGATTTCCATAGTTTGGGTTTGTGCAGTTGTAAAAACAAAAATCATGTGATTCCTAAACTGTACTACATTGTGTTTGTACAGAAATGTAAGTTAACATTCACCTTTTTGAAAGAGTAAAATCTATGTATTGCTTTGAAAAGGGCACTAAATGGCTCCTGCATCTGAGGATGGAGACTGTGTTGCAGCCCCTTGGAAGGATGGAGCAGTCAAAGATGAAGGAAACCTGGCAAAGCCTGGTTCTCCAAGTAAGATAACAGAACAGCAGTTTTGGGGCACTCATTTTAGCCAAACAAAGCTCTCTGCACCTCACAAATAATTCAATTGAAAAGCCCTTTCTGGAGAGTGAATAGGAAGTCAGCAGCACAAGGAGTGACCATTCCCAAGGGCAAATTTCTGAAGGCTACTGCAATACCCTGGTGGTTTTAGACCCCAAAAAATGGTTCTGAGATATCAGGGAGGGAGATGGCCAGGGCAGGAGACAAAATGCAGACAGCCAGGCTGGGTTCGGGATTGCCTGAGAAAGCCCTTAGAAGCAAAACCTGTTTCAGGAGAAGGGTTCTGGCTTGTCAAGAGCAGAATCAACGACAAAGAAACAGCAATTAGCATGATTTTAAATATTCCTCTAAAATAAGCTATAAATCATTTTGCCCTTGGGAGAGTCAGAACAAAAGACGAGCATAAAACTGCAGGCAAAATGCAAAAGTCTCCATCTCACTGTGCAGGCAGATGGAGTGATTTAGTAAATCCTCTACAGTCTTCTCTGGGCTATAAGGAAAGGAGAAAGAAAAAAAAAAAACCTACTCAAAGTTTCAGTCAATATTTACCTCTTGGGTTAATAAATTGTGATCCTGACCTCAACAAAAGTCAATATCTTCTGATTATTATACGCAGACACCTTTTTATTTGTCCTCACTCATTGTATAATGAGTCACTCGTTTCCACTGGCAACTTCACTTTAATTTTGAATGTCTGAATTGAACAATCATTTATACTCCAAAGGCATAAGACAAAATTACTATAAACTAGAGCTGTAAAATGTGGACTTAGGTTGCTATTTCCAGTGAATAAGCAAGCTTGGGCGGGGGGCAGAAGGGATCAAGGATTTAGCACAAAAAATAGCCATTTTAAATCCTCTTTTAAATACCTCCGAGTGACAAGGAGCAGAGAAAGGAAAGCCCTGAACTGTGCTATTAAATACAATAAGGCTGCAAGTGTGGGAGGAAAAAAAAAGACAACAATCTGGCCTTACTAGTGAACTTATTTTAATGGAACATTATTAGTCTTTCTCCACGAAATAACCAAGAGCAATGCCAGAAAATATATGCCATGGGCAACAAGTATAGACTTACACACTTGCACACCAAGCCACAAAGGCAGCCCTGAATGAAAGTCACCACACACTTGCTGCTTCATTAGAGGTGGGCTGGCCCAGAGCTAGAGGGAGAAAATTCCAGGTGTTCTTCTCATTAATTATGTACTGTTTTGTGTAATACCACAGGTGTGCACTGTGCTTTCCTGAAAGAAATCAAAGCACAGCCTCCCCCAGCAAGAGCAAGAATCAGCTAGAATCACACTTTTGCTCAACTTCTTATTTTTCGAACATCCCCCACTGACTATAATAAAAATGTCCTTTGGGCTTACAAGGCTTGTGATGCTGGAAAGATTTTCACCCACACAACCCCCTATGCCCATCTCTTTCTAAAAACAAGTTACTTTACCAGTTTAAGTTTGTCTGGCTTGACATTCTTCTACTATTAGTCCCACTCTGGCAAACAATGGTGAGAGCAGCACAACTCTCTCTTAAGCACAGTAAATTTTGAACTGTGGAAAATCAGGAAGAGCAAATTGTGATCAAAACAATCATGATCTGGCTGTCTTTGTGAACACTAATAAACCCCATATAAACAACCCTAGCGTATTTCTTCTAACAGCCACATTATGTGTCTGCATGGCACTGCTCTGTTACCATATTACCTTGTATTGTAAATAAAAAATAGTTCATTATGACAGAAGTAGGTAATGTTGTACTTCTGGGAAAATGAATACAGAAACACTATTTTCAAACTAGAAAAGAAGCTGTCATTTTCAGATTGGACATTCAGCCCAGTGTTTAGCAGTTCAAGAAATGGTTTTGTATTATCTGTTAATACTGTGCTTAAATTCTGTTACTCAAAAAGGTATATCTCATTCAGGAGTGCAGTTGGCCTGCCTGAGCTTCAGAAAAAGGATGTCATCATAAGTAGATTTTCCCTTCTACTTCACAAATCCAGCTTACAGTTCACTTGCTATAAGCACATTTTAAATGGACACCAGCAGGCGTAAAGTCATTTAGACAGCTCATACACCAAAAAGCAGGTGATTTTCTAAAACAAAACCACATAACAACAGGATTTTAAAAAATCTCCCGCCACCAGGAAGCCACAACCCAGAACCTGACAATGCTGAAGCTCAATACATTAAAGGTTTGTTTGATAACCTTAGACCTCCTCCTCCTAAATTCAGGTGTTTTTCACCATTAACTTAGTTGACATCCTTTATTTCCATCTAATGACCTCTATGAGCAACTGCCACCATTACCACATCAGTACCAACAAGTAGACATGCTCATTTGTGTGCCATCAAACAGCATGCATATGCATAGAGGAAGGCTGGAAACCATCTTGTGAGCAGAAATGAATGAATTTTCAGTAGGCTTGAATAAATCTGTGAGCACTTTGTAGGTATAGAAGATTTTTATCTACAACCTTTACGATAGCTTGAAAATGGCAACTGATTTAAACTCATCAGAGTCAACAGACAGAAACTGCAATAAGGTGGGCAAAACACAGTTGGATGCTGTGGTTTCTGAAAACCTAGCATACTCCCAGGGAGATGATTATTTTCGAAAAGAAATTATTCCCTGCATATTTTAGCAGACAATCTTGAAGTACATTATGTTGAAGGGAATGGGAAGAATCAGACATAGTGGGACATTACGTTAATTTGGTTGACTATGGTTGGAGCCCAAGATACTCTAAGCCAAACTTCTTCATATCAACCTTCTCTGGCCAAACTCAAATAAAGTAATTTATATAATTATGGTGAAATAAGGAAATGTGTCTTAGTCTGCTTGTCCATATCAGGTAAGAGTACAAGCTGAGCTTCTCATTTACGTCTAGGAGGAAGGCCACTGCAGTGTCTGCCAACAACAGTATCCCGAGCCAGATGCACTGTTGATGCACCATAAGTACCAATGATGGCTATATATTACAGAGAAAGAACTAACTATGACATTTTTCCTGATCGTAGAATGTTTTTTCTACTTTCTCACTCTTTTGTATTTCAAGGACAAAACTCAAAGGACCTTGAACACTGGTCGGCCTTGTGGATAGCTGAGGCCTCTAGGTCACATTATTTTCATCAGAGAAAAAGTGTTTATGTGCATGCATGTTTCCTGTGCATTTCCCTCCTACATGTTTCCAGAACAGAACACGCACAAATGGGAAATAGAGGGGAAAAAAAAAAGAGGAAATAGTATTCAATTCAGAATAAGCCATTTTTTTGCAGTGAATTTGGAAATATTGCTCTTTGGGGAGACAGTTCCCAAGGTCTCTTTCAAGATGCTGAGGCGTGACAGAGTAGTAGATGATTTCCATGATGATACTGTTTATGAGGTTATGCAGAGTCAGGAAGAGACTTCTCCAAGGAGGGCAAAGTCCATCACCCACCAGGAGAATGAAGAAGAAATTCCAAATTAGTCTTCTGCCATTCCCTGGTGCTGCAGGAGGACAAGGAGAAGCATGACAGGGAAAAGGTCCTGGCCGTAGGCCACAGTGAAGTAATTCACAGCTTTGAACACCATTGCAACCACGCCACTGATGTGGAAGTGCAGGAGGCAACTGAATCAAAGTGCCACTATCAGAAAGCACCTCACCAGGGAGCAGAGTGGAACTTGGACCCAGGTTTTGGACGGGGTGATTATTCCTCTCTGCCTTCTGCAGAAGGAAGCCTCACTCCTGCCACAAAAAGTGCGATGCTGCCGGCAGAGCCATGCCTGGCACCACATGGACAACCTGCTGCAGGCCAGGCCTCCTCCGCTGAGCTTTGGGCAGCCCTCATCTGCACTGGGACGAGGCCACAAAATGTCTCCAAGATAAGGACCGCAAGCTGGAGTTTGTTCTTAAATTTCACAGCAAGCCAGTGCAAAGGGCATAGAATATGTTTGGTGCATTTATCATAGCCTGTGCTGACAAAGATACTCAGTGAGTCTCCTAAATAAGTACAAGCTCCTGAATCCTAAAGAAATGTAAGAGGTTCTCGTGAAGGAAGTCAGGAGGCAGATGGTTTCTGCAATGGAAAAGAACAACTTATTTTTCTTAGAGAATTTTGGAGGTACCGAAGGATCGTTTCTACTGGCAGCCAAGATACTAGCAGATATAACTGTTATAAAATAGTAATTCAACAGTTATTTCTTCAGTCACTCTCACTATGGGATATACGTGATTTTAATTAATAAGCTTAATATCTTCAGCTAGATGGATTTCTGTTTTCTTCTGTGCTCTGTCTCCTCTTTATTTCTCTAAGCAATAACGTAAAATACAATGCACTGACCAGAGCGTAATGGAATGGACTAAAATATAAGAATCATAAAAATACTTGTTTACAATACAAGGCGTGGATTAATATTAGCAAGTCTTTGAAAGCACGGAAAGAACATTTGCAGTCTCCACCTTTATGATCAAGTAAATCCTTACTTTATGCAGAAAATAATATTCAATAAAGAATACAATCTAAATCTTGAATTATATAAAAATCACAACACGTCTTTTTCGTGCTCCTCTAAAATTCAATAAATAGTTCAATAGATCTTCTTTATTCCTTTCACCCTTCTGGGGAAAAAATGATTCTTAGGCAAAGAGCTTGCAGGCCAAATTTCAATCTGAAAATAATCTTTATAGCTGAGTTATAAAACAATGAGAATAAGGGTTTATGATGTGAAGTTGATGCAAGCTTTACTGCTTTGGCATGATTGGTGAAGCTGTATTAAAAATAAATAAATTTAAAAAAACCAACCAAACAAACAAAAAAAACCCAGGCATTCTCTATCCTTTGACTAAATCATAGAAGCTGTATGCTATCATGGCCATATAAATCTAAAGTCTTAAACCAGTCCGCCCTTATTATCTCTTCCAAAAGAAAAATGTTTATAATAATACGTATATTGACTTTTGCTTTTTGTTCAATAACAAGATTTACTGCCCCACTCTTCAGTCAATTGTAACCTCTTTGGGTCAACAAATCTCGATACTGATCTCAATAGAAGTCAATACCTGCTTATTACTTACCTCCGCATTTAGACGCCTATCACAAATTCTTATAGGCATCCCCTTGACAAGAAGAAATTAATACTTTCTGTTTAGTTTCTATACAAAATAGGCTTATGTGCTTTTCACACAGTCCTTTTTGAAGCCATGAGGTGATGCTGTATTTTAGGAAAACAATTTTATACATTAATTTCTGGAACTAGGAATTAAGGTTGTTTAGCTTCTCTGTGTTGTTTCCTTAAAATTCAGACTGACCTTCTTGTAATTCCTATTTTCTTCCCACATAAAATGTAATTGAGCAATCTGATATTTTGTTTTCACTGAGAAAGGCAAATAACAGTAAAAATTTAAAAGCTAGTTACAAGTAATACTATGCAAACTAACATCCCAGAAGTTCAACACAGAAACATAACAATCACTTTCCCAGTTGCATTTGTGTAAGACTAACATAAAAAAAAGAGCCTTGAAATTCACTATCACACCTGAATTTGTATATGAATTGATTCTATACTTACATAGAGTCAATCTTCAGATAATCTATTTGGTACCTAAAGTGTCAAACATTTGCTATGAGAGGATAATCAAATCAGGATTTTGTGTCTTATATGTAAATAGATTAAATGGGTATTTAGTTACCATACAATCCAAAGGCTTGTGTAAGAATCTTATAGAGTCAGATAATGAGAAATGTATTTTAAAATACCGTCTCATTGAACACAGTTTTGAAAATTGGATTACTTACATCATGCATGTGTTCACAATGGAAACTCAGAAAATACTAGTACAGAAGTCTGGAACACATGGTAAGGAAATGTCAACAGGTTGCAGACGTTATGTTCAAAAGTGCCTTTAGGAGTGTCTGAAGCACCTGCAAGGAGCATCAGTGTACTGGTCCTTTCTAGTTGTACACACAGTGTAATATTAATTGTGTCAAACACAGCAAACAATAGATGGAGAAATGACCCTAACTTTTAATATTATTATTTTGTTCTCGTCTTAAAATCTTCATTTCAGAACATCACAAATGGCAGAGTATTTGTAGTTCCAGCAATAAAAGGATGGAAGGATAAAAGGAAAATAATGACCAGGAAAAGTGTATATTCAAGACATAAACATAAAATAAACTTTTAACTTTTTCTTTTTAGCCTAGCCAGTGCAATTCACATAACACTATTTAAGGCTTACTTAATGTTGCACTTTCCCATCACTGTCCCATAACATCTGCATTATCTGAAGTAACATGAGGCTATGCAATCTGCTGCAACTGCTTTCTTGTGTTTGTCAGTTAAATCCCAGAGCCCGAAAAACTTCCATAAAGTGAAAATTTAGATATGGTTTATGCACAGGAGATCCCATTCTCAACTTATTGACATCAGGTTTTTATATACTACAGGGGATAAAAGTAGTGTGATGCATGAGAATCATACCTGGACTTACCCAATAACTGTATTTGACTAACAAGGTGAGCCAGTTCAGAATTAAATAGTTTTTCAGGCTAAAAAAAAAATCGATATTATTTATAGGATGTGATAGTAGGCCTAAAAAAAAAACATTTCTAGCTTTTTAAAAATAGATAAAGTTATATTGATTTACAAAATGTAAGACATTAGGCTGCTCAGATACACAGAACTGTCATGGAAAAGATCTAGGTCAAGAAACACCAATAAAATTCATCTAATTAGTCGAAGAGCACAGTGAAAGGTCAAGCAAGGTTAAAGTGCTCTGTCTAGCGTCTGATATTCCTGCAGGACGACAAGTTATTCTTTATGACCAGCTTTAATGATCATCTCCGACAGTCTGGTGAAGACTGTGTGCTCTCTGGGCAGAGGGGCTGTGGTGGGGGGGCACTGAGAGCCTCCCACCTCCATCACTACCCATCCCCAACCATGGCTGAACTTCTGCTGAGCCCGGTCTAACGGCAGTGCCATCGTTTACACCCTCATAGCAAGAGAACTGGATCTGTAGGATGTTTTGGTCCAAAACACACATGGATACGTAACTAGAAGAAAAGGTAAGACTAGCTTCCTCACCCCATCCCCTCTGCTGCAGACCTCCTCTGAGGAGGAGTGCAAGTGTGCTGCTGAAGGGCAGGTGTGGTGGGATGCAGCCAGGACTTATGAGCAGGAATGTATATGACCCAGAGCTGCTGCACGTATGCTCTCCATGCATACCAACAGATACAGCAAAGATCCATCTAACGGGGAGAAAATGCTAACATTAAACTACAGTAGCTTCTACAGAAAAGAAGAATCCAGGATTTGGTTTCTATTCTAGAAAATGGTGAGGATTATATTTATTGAACCTGACTGTGATGCATTTCCTTCACAAGAATTGCTATTAGCAAAACCATCGCCAAATTAAAACATTAGTGCATTTTTATGTGATACTGATTAAAGTGGGTGAACTTTGGATACCATAATGTGAAGGATGACGGTAGTCAACGTGGATGAAGTGTCGGTAGAAACACAGCAGAAATTCAACAAAGATCAAGTGCCAGAGTAAGGAAAAGTGGAGGAAAGAGGAAGAAACTAGAAAACATTTCTTGAGGGCAAAAATAAGGTTAAAGCATGATCATTACTGTGCTACTGACGCTCCACAGTTATAATAAGGACCATGTGAATTAATATATAATAAAGAACAATAATAATAGTTGGGTAGTGCCAACTAGATGGGAAGAGGCAGAAGACAATAGGAAGATTGGTCTAATAACAGAGACATTCTGCCCTGAGTGGGGCAAAGGTCTTGGAAGATGCTCAGAAGGAGGAAATCTCCATGGAAATTCATGAAAGCTGTTCCTTATTATTATTTTGCAGAGATATTTCTACCCCTGCACAAGTTCTGAGACCCATTCAGATTTCCTGAAGGTCCTGGAAGATGAAACTTAACTTTGAAATGGCAAGAGCTTAAGTGTAAGCGGTGTTATACAATCTTCTGAAGGAGGAGGTGGGCTATCTACAGGTCTGTCTGCGGAGAGGCTTCGCAGCGCTACCATGCCATGATCCCAGCTCTGACAACCCACCTTTCCCAAGAATCTCCTGTGCAATTTAAAATATCACTTATGACTCAACACATCATATTTCAGGTTTTGGTTTCAAAGTATCTTCACATTAGATCATTTACCAAACACAAGATTCTGGATCAGTGTCTTTATAGAGCAGAGAGAAACAGAGTAATGAGGGAAGGGGAAAATATTTAAATGTTTGATCTTACTCCATGCTAACATAGGCACCTCTTATTTTCTGAAACAGAGTTCAGTTAGTCAGGTTATAAACCATTGTCACTGTTTAAGAAACCTGCACTTCCTCATTCACTAATTTCTATAGCTGCTGAATTAATAGGATTGATAACAGCCAGCATTTAACTTGATTATATTTTAATTGAACATGTTCAGATGTATTAAAGATTTTCTACTATCAGTCTTTCAGATGACAAGAGATGATGAGGCTGATGGAGCTACCAGTACAGCCAACTTTTAAGTGGGGTTTTGACTGCAAGGGTTATTGTTACGGGAACCTCTCAAGTTCCAGCATGTAGTTCACTGGCAGAAAGAAAAAGTACTATTGTGTTATGTATTCTGTTCAAGTTTCTCACTTGGAAATAGTTATGATTGTCATCCTTGGCCAGGTTTAAATTGACATTTTTATCACAGCATTCCTGGCATGGTACTGCAAGTTACTTGCTTGTGAGTAGTTATCAGCTGGCAAAAATTTAAAAGGAGGTTGGCTGATTAAAATTATATGCCAAGAGCTATACAGAGACAACAAAATAACCAAAAGTAGCCAAAGGCAGCAAAGATTCTTTAAAAAAAAAATTAAAAATCTTTGCAGAGAAAGGAAACTTATACTTGCAAAAGAATCATAAATCGCACATCTTCATTTAATATTTGATCATCAAAAAGCTAATAATTAAAATGGGGAAGGTTAGTATGGTCAAGTTTTACAGCTGAGCGCACTCCCTGAGCATGCTCAAATGAACACTTATGAGATTAATTTGTAAGCTCTTCAAATTCTGAATCTCCAAGGTTTATGCTGTCTGCGCATTGTTTGCATAATGCAGTTTTATACTACTAAAGCACTACCTATAAAGGGATTATTTTCATATTCAGCACATTAAAGATACAGCACAATTCATAGATATCGTACTGTGTTTATGCCTGAGATAGCAGGTAAAGTGTCTCTTGTTCTGATTATCCGTGAAACAAACGTAGGAACGTGGATGTTTTGGGAGAGAGTGTACCCTTAGTGAAATTAATTCCCCAATGGTTTTATTAAAGTCTTCAAATTGCATTATTTTCCCATCATATTTGAAATATTGCACTTCCTTAATGCTTGCTCTAACCCATGGCATGCCATCTTCCCTGGGGTGTCTAGACATGGTGTCTTAGATTTATGTGTATGATCTCAGTGTGTTACAACATCACTCCTGACTAATGCATTATTACAATACTTACATATATTCCCAAGTGTCACTGTATTGATTAGAAAATCACCAATCTGCATATGCACACCATCTGTGCTTCAGAGAAGCAAAACATGCAGGGTAACATTTGCCTTCCTCAAAGGGAAATTCAGATACTACTAAAAGAACAAATGGGAACCCTTTTTTATGTTTTGTTTTGTAAAATAACAAAGAAAATGAATACTGGTTCTGCAAAACAATGGTCCATGCCTCTGATGGTTCAAAACATAAGCCTTTTCCTCTCTACACAGCAAGGAGATTTACCTTTAGTAAAAACATGCAAAAAATCTGCCCTTTTAGAGACGGCAAATAATATGGAAGGGAAGCATACTGCTGCAATGAATTTTAAAAATCTCAGCTCAGATGCAAGAACAGGGGACTTTTCAGCAGAAGGGGCTGTAGTCAGCAGCGAGTCCTTTCTCAGCTGAAAGCTGCAAGAGTGGTTGTAAAAGATGAATGAGGCCCTGGCTTACTGGGGTGAAATGCTTTTAAAGGACAAGAATCTGCTTATCTTTGATTGATTGCTCAGTCTGATACTTTCCTTTATAAAGTTTATTGACTACAAGCCCATAAATCAAAGAAAAACAAATCACAGGTTCAATTTTGGGGGCATTGACATCCTGCCATCTTGCAGCAATAGCTTAGAAGTCACAGGTTAGGGAAGAGGAGGGATACAGGGGACTCACGGAGACAAAAGCATCTATTGAAGGTAAACTATTACTTCGAATATTTATAAATGATTATTCATTTGTGCCCTATACCATTTTTAAGTCAAGAGAAAAATGCAGACAATGAAGCTACCCAGTCTGTTTTTTTAAAGTCCTTAAATGCAGAATTTACAATTAGCAGACATAGTTTTCATTGTGTTGCTGTGTGTCTCTCTAGTTCTGCGAGATTACAGTCACATTCCCACACATCCCACACATCCCTCACCCTCTGTAAGGGTGTTACATTTGCAATTTAAACTATCAAAGCAAGAATCAGATTTCTTTCAAGGGGACTTGAGAGTTTGGGAAGCTCAAAATCTCTATACTGAAACACCCCATAGAGTTGCATGTAAGGAAAGCACCAGCCATAGATCTTGTTCTTATGGGGCATACGGTATAATATGACAGCATGATAATACAGATTAATTTGTGCTGTTGACCTTGAGACACTATTCTATTGTGTCTTCTTTTAAAGTCAGCACTCGGGTCACTAGAACATCTGGTGTTTAACAAAAAAAAAAACCACATTCTGAATTGCTAAATGTGTTGAAACAAATGGTACTGTACTATCATTATACAGTGCAACCTCTCTGCTAGGGGTCTAATTTCAAGGCTACCCTGACTGAACTACATTATTATTAGTGTTTTTATAATTCACATCTTGCCACAGTACACAAAATACCTAATTATCAAAAGTAGCCTTTTAAATGCTAGATTATGTTCCATGTAACTGGGACGGACTGTCGCTTTCTTTTCGTTTTATCTTTGGAGACATCTGGAAGGGCTCAGGCCACACACTGCTGAATGTCCTGGCCTCGACCCAGTAGAGCACTTTAGCATGCACATGTGTTTATATACACAAATAGCCCCCTATATTTTAGCAGAACATACTTCTGGGTTATGTGCACACTAGAGCGCCTTGCTGAATGTATGAACTGGGTTCAGCACATAGGCTAGAAATCACACAGCACTGAGTATTGTGTCATCCCCGTCTTACACCCTGTTATTTTCATCTTATGCTGGAACCTAACCTAGTGCTCAGTGCTGGGAAAGACTGATGCAGCCTGTTAGGAGGAGACTGAAGGTCGGGGAGACGATTGGTAACAAAGAGTGAGCAGCTTTGTTTCGCTGGAGTATTTCTATGGTGTTTAATACAAAAAAGAAAAACAAAGGGTGATGACTCCGCCCTAAAAGTGTCCCAATGCCTTACCACCCCTCCAATCCCACTGCCATCCCCTCTGCCAGCTCTCTTGTTTCCCAGCAGAGATTCTCTGTGTACTCAAACACACAGGTTGTCTCTGCAGGATCCTAGGGAATCTCACAAAGCTTCCACAGAAAGGACTAATGGTTTCCAGTGGTCTGATGACCTTTACCTGACCTGAAGCAGATTGCAAGGTCTATTAGCATTTCAGCTTTCCCAATTAATAGGGAGCCACACCACCCAGGCTGGGCTCTTCCAACTGCATTGTGTTTGTGCTGTGAGTCACGGTGGGCTGATTCTCCTCCACTTCACAAATCTGGCAGTCATTTATGGCCCAGCAAAGCAAGTATGAAATGTTACTACTTTACTTTTTCACCTGATTTGCCCTCACTCTGCAAGCGCAGGCAGAAAGGAATTAGCCCTGAGACATACACCAGTAGCTGAGTACTACATATCTGACATATCAAGATTTTTTTGTAAGGTGGAAAAAATCCCCACAGTCAAGAGCATGGAAAATTACTATAGGCATCTATGAACTAAAACGTGTGAGTCTCAATGCCTGAGAAGGGACCAGTACCTCTGGCAGTTGAGAAAAGGGGACACTGCTAAGGCAAGCATGCAGGTGTATTTACCAAGAACAAGGGATGTACATGCTGAGCCAGGCAAAGAAGGGGCAACAGGAAGAGGCTCAAGGTTGTTCAGCACAGGAAAGTAATGGCCCAAAAAATGCCTTTGACTCACAGCAGGGCTAGAGGAGAAGGAGGTGGCTGTTACACTGTGACTTGGGCCATGGTGAAGTCGTATCCAGTTGTTTTAGATGAGTCTTCTGCCATGAGGTCCCAGCTGATCTCCATGAGAAGTTTATGTATGGTTACTGGAAAGAAGAAAAAAAGAAAAAAAAAGGCTGACACCACTGAATGAAAAGACAGCATTGAGCAATCCGTCGCCAAAGACCTAATCTCATTAACTCCTTCTAAGATTTCAGCTGTCAGTCTGTAGTTGGCAGCTAGTGGAGAACTGAGTACAGTGAGACATCTTTTAAACATTATTTTTTCAGGCCATCTTCCTGATCTTTTATACTTGTTTGTTCTGCAGTTTCTTAGAAGTTACAACTGCTGAAGGAAGTAGAGAAAATCCAGGAAAAAAAAAATAACCTGCTCTCCTATGCAGCTTCATGCCGCTGGGTCAGTGATTAACAAAGACAAGGTCCTACTGCAGGGAAGCTAAATGGAGTTCATTATGGACATGAAAGTTAGCAGGGCCAAAAAGGTGAGACTATAGGAAAGAGGATGAAATAAGAGCCTAACAAGTGTGGATTTTACTTCCTCAGTGCAATAAGGACAGCTTTTAACTACCAACTACTCTAAGAAAAATATATCTAGATAATAGTGCCTTTAAGATAGGTACTATCCTATATACTATACTATACTGTGTTGTATATAGTCAGGAAAATTAAAATTATAATGTATTATTTAAAAAGTTCTGTGTTGTGCTGCAATGAGAATCTTTGTCTTGCAGACTGAAAATTTGGTTTTGTACTTTTTCCTGGAAAAATTAGGAAAATGGAAAGAAAGATGAATAGCATTTAGTTGGAGTAGAGTGATGTCATTAAACCTGGATAGAGATACCTACCTCAAAACCTCACAAAATTATAAGTTTGTCACCAGTGCTCATTGCTTGGGTGCCTTGGGAATGCCAGTGCTTCCCAGCAGCAAACTTCCTGGAGGAGGAGACTACAGACAGCTTGCTCCTATATACACTGATAGAGCCTGGAACTACAGCCAGCAGACACTGAGATACAAGAGGATTTTCTTGGCCCTGAAGTCTGCAAGCAATAGCCTGTGTTTCACTCACAGATAATTTTTGGCCACACACTGCAGTACCGGGTACCTGGGCAACACAAAGAGGGTCAGGTCTTACAGTGTGTCCTATTTTCTCCCCAAAATTGACAGTGAGTAATCATTCTTTCAGGAGCACTTCTGGTTTAGACCATTTCCACTTACTTTGATTTTACTCTGGCACTACACCCTATTCTTGTTGTTTGTTAGAGAACCTGAAGTTTTCTGCTACAGCTGCCGGTGTCCTGTATTACTAAAGAGCCCGGGTGGCTTCATCATAACCCTCCCAAGGTGATGTTTGAGTAGGTGCCAGTCAATTGGAGGCCATGAGATGCTGGCCACTGTAGAAGTTACTTAGAAGGGGAGCTCACCTGCAAAAAGTTTATGTGATGGTGAGGCTAAAAAATCAAGTACTTTTCAAAATAACTTATTTGATTAGCCTAGAAAAATCAGGCCCAAAGGAGTTATGAAAAGTAGCAAACCAAAGTCTCAATGAAGCTTTAGCCCGCAAGAGATCAAAGGCTCCCAAGAAGGAGTGCATAGGCAACTACCTTTGTCAGAACATACATCCAGTAACTTCAACATGTAGATAAATGCTTTCAGGGAAAGTAGAGAATGAAATGTGACTTGAAGTCTCTGATTGCAGGATTGCCAGACACCTAGAAAACTAGGAAGAAAAAGACAGCAGACAAGTACCTGATGCATAGTAATATATTATGTGGTCCCTGTAAATAACAACCTCAAGGATCTCTGTACAGATTAGCTCTGCCAATAATTTTAACCATATCTAGTAGACCAACAACATCTTTTACTTTATTTCTTTTGTTGCCAATATTTTACTGTTACATAAATTGTTCTTCTGAATTAATAATCATAGTTAAACTTTTCTGGGGGAGGGGACCTCAGGCCTTTTATGAGACACCATTTAGGAGATGATCTGTTGTCCAAGCAACCCTTAGAATAGGCAGGAAGAATCAGATGTTAGAGTAAATTAACATGGCATTAACTTGCTTCCGACAGCTTGTTAATGGAAGTGAATTCAACAAGCAGCACATCCTAGAAGGGGGAAACTGTCCCTGTTTGCACTGTTATGCAAAGCAAACCTCAAAATAAAACAAGAGGATGGACAGAAAGAGCTACTTACCATGAGCATCCCTGAACAACAGCACTCTCAGCAGAGAAGACAGGGATGAAACAGTGCAAGTCCGAGTAAACTAGACAAGAACGAAAAGGAAACAACAAATGAAAATGTAAACTTTCAGCGATCGTTAACGTAAGAATTTTGATTAAACTTCCTAGGACCATACAGCCACGCTGTTCTTCTTCAGAAGAAGGGCAGTATGAAATAGGGCTCTGTGATTTAAAATTCTTAAGTACTTGGGTGAAAATTTGGCTTGTAATAGCAAAAAATATCCCCAAAATAATACTGAAATAATAGGAAAAAAATCTACCATAGAGGCACACGGTGATAATCATTATAAGAATATTGCTAAACCACATAAGATCTTGAAAATATACTTTTAACTTTTCTCCCACTGTTACATGTCCTCAGACTGGAAGAGAAAATGAAGAACCTAGTTTGTTATTTTGCTCAGATAATAACAGTTATAAAAATAGATTAACTGTCAGTATCATGAATTAATATCACAGAAGCACAGAGGCTCAAATAACAGGCTCACGCCACAAGCAAAGAAGGAAGAACACAAAGCTTATGCTTTGACCCGGGAAAGGATAGCCGCATCAGTACTGTGCAAAAATGCTTACGTGAAATGAAAATTGTGTTTAATAATTCTGTGTGCTTTTAAAATCTACATTTTGTTTTGTTCTACATAGAGAGGCAGCTTTTGATGTTAAAGCATAACGCACTAGCTACAAAAGCTGATGCTCAAGTTAAAAATCTACAGCTTTTAGTTCATGCTTTCAATCTTCCAACCCCCGCCCCCACCTCTTTCTTTTTTTTTTAAAGAACCTCTGAACGTCTAAATGATAACATGTTTCAAGTAGCTGCTCCTTCCCTGGAGTTGAACAAAATTGAAGAGATCAAAGTTAGTGCAATCTTGTTCAAAGGTGAAGAGGTGAAATCTTATGTGTGCTGGAGGATCAGAGCAAATAGAGATGTACAATGCTTAGTGTGCAACACCTGAAGCCCACTTTCATCAAGGTATCTCATTTTCATCTGATTTCAGAATGTTTCTCATTTTATGCTAAAATAAGGAACAGCACAGGATGAGCTTGGTTACAAAGAAAAGAAGCTCTTGCCCAACACTGAAAAGTAAACATTAGTAAAAAGTGAAAATGGTCAATTTATTTCAGAATTACTATGTTCACCACATTAAATTCTATATTCCTTCTTTAAGTAGCATTTATATAATTGCGTAAGATGAAGCCATTACACCCACAATGTTTCAAGTATCATAATGCTGTTGATAGTTTCTTGAAAAAACACTGTGTTTTGAAGGGGGCTACAGGGAGGGACATCTAAAAAAAAGGTATGTTTTTTTCCATAAAATCTTCATGTGACTGATATGCCCTGACATAATGTATCACGATGAAATACAGCTGCCAAAAAAGAACTTCAAATGATGGCCTTTTTCTGGAGAGAGGAGAGAAAAAAAAGTGATAAGAAAATAGGTACCTTTTCAGCAAAGGCTTTTAAAGCTTTAAAAGCATGGCAACCAGTAAAAAGGTTCTCAGGTAAAGGCTTCTTTACTCAATTTTATCTAAGTACCTAGAAGCTAAATGAGGGGAAAACGGTATGGAAAATAATGCTTCAGCCTCTGTGAGAACTGGAGACATCCTGAACACAAGACAGTGTGTCACAGGAAGACAAGAGGATTTTAATGTCCTTGTCCTTCCACGGCATTTTCAAACACATGGGAAGATCCTTTTCCAAATTATTGGGAATTGTTCTGTATTAAGCTAATAATGCTGATCTGAGAATGTTTTAGCATAAACCTGGACTTAAACATAGCAAAGTAGTCACAAACATGCAAACGTTCAGAAGCTGCATAGAGACCCATGTTTCAATTTTCCCTTTTGAAAACATAGTTTCTTCTGCATATTTTCCTGTCCTAGGGCTGTTGCTATAGTGTTCTCTTAAATTCCAACCTGTACTTTGCTGCCTGAAAGCAGTAAGTGTTATTGTGTACATTGTCTATTATGAGTCAGACCTTGGCCCGAAAATCAGGTCAGCTGGGGAGTACTATAGAAGTCTTTTATATACAGCCCTCCTAGGAGCAATCCCACAGAGCTAGCTTTGTGGGATTTAGCTAGGATTGCCCCTTCAAGTCCATTTCTGAAGGATTCACCCAGCACACATCCACACCCAAATTCCTGATTTTGTTTTCTTTCAAACCTCAACCCTGCCAGAAAATCTGCTTTAAAAAGTGTTTAGTCTTCCAGTGGCAGCTCCAGAAAATGAACCACTGGAAGTAGAGCCTGTGGAGATGCTGGGGTCTGCGGGCTGGGTGTGAACTGGGATTCAGGGACAGAACAGAGACAAAGGTGACAAGATACCAAAAGAAGAGAGATCCAAAGATTAAGAAAGGACTTGCAGGAAGTGGCTACCTCCAGCGTAATACACGTGTAAAATTAGACTGGATGTAACTGAATCTTTCACCAAACTACTATCTTATACTAGGTTAGAAATTATGTTGCTCAAACTTCGATATCTTCTGGATTGTCAGTTGGCACACATTTCTACTAGTTTTCCTCTTGGCTACATAAACATCCACCTCCACCTATCACAAAGCGTGATCTAAAATACACACAAGCGGGTCCCAAAGGGGTGACACAATCTTCCGGTTCACATAGGTTAGGCACAGGGCTTAGAGTAAAGAAATCAAGGCCTCATCGTTTCCTCTTCATCTGTGTTTTAGGTCACTGTTTCTTATTTTACCTTTGGGGTACAGAAAGAATTGATCTATTGTCCTGCGTCCATTGCCAGCCTCCTGCGATTAATCTGAGCAGATAACCGTGAAAGTGCTGGAAGTAGACTAAATCTCTTGATGACAGGGAATCTCTATGTGTTTCATAAGAAATGTTACATTGACATAAAATATCTAAGGAGCAGTCACGTTGTGCAGCACAGAGTGGCTGACTTGCAAACAGAGGTTGTGCTGACTGTGTGTCTTTATGCTTGAGTTCGCTCTTGCATTTTGGTGGCATGTAGACGGTCGTATTTGCTGCTTTGAAAGGAGTGACTTGCTGGGATTTCAGGCTTCTTCTGAAGTGCTTTGCGGAACGGACTTCAGGTATTTCTTTAACCAAATGTTTCTGCAGTGTTCAGACGCTCCCAGCAAACCTCCTAAGCTGCCCTACACACCAATGTTTTACGTAAATCATGAAAAATGTGTTGTAAGCATAAAGATGCCTTTTAGTCACTGAAGACCACAACAGCAGTGCTGTGTTTTGAGGCACGGCTTCTCTTTCCTACGCAACTGTCCCATTCGTCTGCACAACAGAAAACATGCAGCCAGTCACTATTCTGGTACTAACGACAGTCTCGCACCGTGGGATAATAGGTCAGATGCATCATACCATTATTGTTCCTTTCTGTATTTGTATTTGTTATGGACTATAAACCCTGATGATCCCATGAAGGGCTGTGACCATGAATCCCAATTGGCTGAGCAGTGCTATTTCATGGCAGGGCGAGTCCAGCGGTAATGAATTCAGTCAACATAATGATTTCAGTTTCACTGCACTGCTCTGCTTCCTGGGAACCTGCAGAAGATGAGTGACTGTGTCACAATCATAAATTCAGACACATACAATGCTGAAATTTCTTACAGAGATTTAAGTCCCCGTGAAATGTCAGACTAATAAATATGGTGATCATATTTGCTATTTGGCAAAAATATTAATTAACCAGGAAAAGTTAATAAAAATATATTCCCCAAAATTATGCAACAGAAAAAAATTTTTTTCTTATTCATGGTTATATGAATGCGAAATGCCATGGATTCTTCATCTTTAATACCTAAGGGATTTATAAGCATATTGCATCCATAAAACTTGGTGAATCTGTACAGTACACAGCTCAGATATGCACATTTAATTACTCTGAAAGTAATTTACTTGTACAGATGGTGGTATTAGAAGGTCTTACTTCAATTTAAATTACTTCTGTTTGAAAAATAATGTTATTTTGCTATGAATCTTGAGTGAGGAATTCACTCTTATTACAGATGAATAATAGTTGACAATTGTAATTAATCTGTGACTAATCTAATATTTCCTCAATAAACATTTTTTTTCAAATTTTACAAACCAGAGCATCCCCTTTCCAGGAGGTTGATCTCGTAGCATCTCATATCCAAACCTGCCTACTGTGAGGGGCCCCAACATGCTCTTGCAGTAAGTGAATAAAAAGCCACAGAAATTTTGTTGAACATACCCCAAGACTTCCCAAGGCAAAGAAACATTGCAAAGTTGTTGGCATCTCTCTGTAAGATTAAGCAGGGATTAAAATGAAAGGGTACATTTCAGGAAAATACCTGCCAGGCATAAGATTTCAGGAAAACAGTGACTCGAAGTGCATGTGGGGAGTTTGGGACAAGTTTTGATGGGAAAGAATTCAAAATACCCTGTCCTGGCCGTGGGCAGCGAGCTCTCCCAGCGGCACAGGCAGCAGGGCCGTGCCAGATGCCCACCCCACCACCACCATCCCCCAGCTCGTACCACTCAAATAACAGCAATTTCCAGGAGCGAGCATGCAGCAGAGACAGCGAAAGCTGCCAGTGTATTGCATTAACTCTTACACCTTCCTGGGAAAACAGAACTGCTTCTTCAAGCAAGATTGTTTTCTTGTACAGCACCGTAAAATGTCTACATGTGTTTGTTAGACTTTCTTCAGTGAGCATCCGTCTTTATTAAAGCGATGGCTATCTCAGAGGTGGCTGCCATGGTTGCTATGGTAAGCACTCATGTTTTATTGAAGACTAAGCAGCCACAACCCACATAAAGGGCTCGCAATTGGTCCTAAAATGTTCTCTGCTGTCCCCTTCCCCCATCTCTGTCCTCAGGACAAAACAATTTTTTTGACAGTTGATCTGATTTTGAGGACCTACCCAGAGCTTTGTCTCTTCTATCTATGTAACTTTAATCTTGTGGTCTGGATTTAATACAACAAACGAACGCCTGTGGACCCGATTCGGAGAGCTGGAAAGCACGTGAATTTCCCTGAGAGTTCTGGGGGAGCTGGAGATGATGGGTGAGCTGCACCACTGTAAGGCTGCGAGCACCACACACTTTTGCCAAATTAAAATCGGGGGGGTAGAAAAAAAAAACCACCAAACCCTATCACAGTGGCTGGACCAGCAATGGTGCATATGAAGGGCTGTACAGCCCAAGCTGGATCACATAGCCTGGAGTGCAGACGTTTCACCCAGGCAGGGCAAGCTGGGTGCTGGAGGAGAGGAAAGGGACAGGAGACGTCACCCCATTAGTAAACCTGCTCCTGCAGAGCAAAGGAGCTGTGGCCCTCTGGCTGTGGCTGACATTTGAGTTGCAGGTTGCTTTTCTTTTTAATCATCTTAATTAAGAGAAAACTTTACTTCCTTCAGTTTTCATGCATTTACACTTACACAGAATTTCCAATAGCATCTTTCCCAGGAAATCTAAGCACATTCGCTTCCACTGAGTTTAAAAAGGATCAAGGTCACTTCTTTTCAATTTTATTTTTTTTTGTAAACTGTCTGTGGTTGCTGCATCTCCAAGTAGCTACCCAGCATTCCCATTATCATACCTACCACTTCAGTCTCCTGACTGTTCGAGTTGCACAGAGCTGCACTCGCAGCCACTCCTCGCATTGCTGCGCGAGGGTGGATGGAAGCACATGAGTGCTCCTGGGCTCCTCACACCTAACCCTTCAGCAATGTTTTTCCCCAGGGCATTTCTCATCAAGTGTTTTGTCTCCAAGGAAACAGGATCCACATTTGTCCTGATCCTCTCAGAGCCAGGGTGACCCCACAGACTCCCCAACATCACTACCATCCCACTCCTCCAACCACACCAGCGTGCTGGCTTTAACCCTTCAAAGACCCATGACAGCCGTATGCCAAAGACAGAAGCCCAGCAGAGGATCGAAATGTGCACGTCCAGGTGTGGGGTGCCTGGTTAGCAGGCTGCCGGCCAGGGTGCATTGCAGGCGGTGGGGAACAGGTCGGAGTGGGAGAGGTGGTATGTGTCTGCAGCAGGAGGGTGGGTGGGGAGGCAGAGGGTTGCAAGTCACAGTCCTGTAGAAGTACAGAGATGAGAGAAGGTGAGTCAGGAATTTGGAGAAGAGAGGGAGTAAATAGATGCAAACCGTAGGATGGCTGTGGCTGAGATGCTCTCAGTTACAAAATTTCTCTTTTTAAGTATGCCATTTTAAAGCACAGAAATTTGAGGCTACAGTTTGTATTTTATAATGCAGAGTCAAAAGCCCAAAACAGAAGCAGCATCTTAACAGTTCTTATTTTCATACAAATTCACACACACATTCTCATACACATACAAAGTCAGCCTTAAACACGAGATCCATAGTAAGTTTTTCAACAAAATAATCCTTTAGACACTGATAAATCAAGCAACAATGCCACAGGGATATCATAGTATCACTAAAAATGTCACCACAGTTAACAAGACTACTTGCTCCAACAAAAAATATTGGTGAATAATCAACTGTCAGTTAGCACATTAAAAAAAAAACATGCCTGGTGTTCCTTCCCTAAGAAACGATGGGAGTGGAAACATTGTTTTCTTGCCAGGTTATTTTCATTTCAGGAAGAAAAATAACCAAGGGAAACATGGAGCGAAGAATAAATAACAACAAGCCATATGAGGGCAAAAAAATCCTTCATAATTATGCCGCTGCCTCTGCCTTTCTCACTATCAGATTCCACTCCTGTACCACGCTGTGCCAAACCACTCACATGCAGGGCATCCTCCAGATGAATCAGCACGGTGGCACACGGACTCGAACGTACATCAGAGGCACAGAGGAGGTGTTTGATATTGTATTTATGAACAAATCAGAGACAAGAGCTTGACGGGGGTTTTTTGGAGGAGGAGGAGGAGTAGGAGTAAGGGAAATAAGATTGTATGTCAGCTTGGGAGAAAAAAACATTTCATCATATTTTTTAAATTTATATTAACCGCAGACTCTGTTCAGCTTCATCGTCTAAGTGATAAATTAAAACGGCACACATGCAATCTGTAGATTGTTTTCCTTTATCTATCACTCAGAAAATACAATATGAAAGACCGTCTTTACTAATCTGGGCTCTTGCATCCGTCGTAACACTACACACCAGGAGAGAGGGGCTGCGCTGGGGCAAAATGTGCTGCCCGCAGCACACGGAGGTAGCCCCAGGTGCCACCAGGCAAGCACGGCCCAGCACCACAATCCTGGCCAAGCACATGACTTCTCCCTAACATGGGAAAAACTCCATTTTGGGTAACTCACCATAGTAATTCCTTATTTCACTTTGATAAAGCAAAACCGATCGATTATGTCGAGAGGCCATCAGGTGTGACTACAAGCCACCACAACCTCACAGCTGCCTGGTGACTTCTCTGAAACCAGCCAGTAAAGACTTTACCTGTTTTCAAAACTAGTGCTGATGAAAAGTTTTTTTCAAAGCTAGGTTGATGAAACCCTCTTAATAGCTCTTAAGTTTTTCCACCAATAAACATCCACTCAACAGGCAGTGACAGTGAAAGGACCTCTAGGCACCGACATCAAAAGCTGACAAAAAGAGAGCTGAAAGGCTCAAGTCCTAGGCCCAAGAACATAATTCATCTACTGCGTGTTCAGCCTCTTCTCACAAAAGTTATCAGCGTAATTGTATTCTACCTGTGAGAAGAGGATGTTGTGCCAATAACTTGACCGTGTCCCTTACATTTTAAAAACCAGAAGTAATACCCATTCATAGGCAAGGCCTTGTACTTGGCTTGCTCCTGTCTGCAAAGTCTATCCTGTAAACCGTTTTTTTTCTTATTTTCTTTTTTCCCTCTCCAAAATAGGAAAACCAGATATGGCAATCATTAATCAAGCAAGTAATAAACTTAATGTCAGCCAAGGGGGAAGACAGAAGCTGAGGAGAGGCTGACAAGACACTCCAGCACATCTCCTGAGGAACAAATGATACTACTTCTGCAACTGAACTGCAGCTTTTATAAGATCATCACAAAGAACAGAAATTGTTATATTTCAAATATTTAATTGGTGAAACACTTTAACCAATAGGTCATCAGGCATATAAAATATTAATATTCGCATATATGCTGTTATGTACATCAGTGACAGAAGTTTTTATGCTAAGATGGGTGTGTGTGGAAGCTCCAGAGGTGGAATGAATATCTCCAGCCTGCCTTTTGTAGCTCTTGTTTCCCAGCCTACACCCTTGCAGCAACCAAGAGCTAAAAACAAAACCAGAGCCCCCTGCTGAAGTAAAAAGTATCTGAAATGCAAAGACTTTCCTCTGCCAGACTCTGAAGAACATGACTAATACACACTTCCCTAACACGGGAGAATCTCCCAGTGTTCCAAGTGGTCGTTTTCCCAAGTAAAGGCTGGCCAAAGGCTTCAGAAGTTTTCTGGGTGGTTTCAGAGGATTTAGGACCTGGATGGACTTAAACATGGACAACAACACAGAACTGACTTACTTCCAGCATCAGACACCCAGTTGAGTGGGACACATCCTTTGGAAAGCCATGGCATTTTGATAGGTAATCCACCAGTCTCAACAGGAGTCCTTTCAGGTGTCTAATTACCTCCAGTCTCAAAAATGTGAAATTTACTCAAGTTTTAATTTTCCTGGCTTTAATCTCAATTACTTGGTCTTCTTACAAGTATTTTTGTCACATCCTTGGCCACATTACAAGTATTCAGGTAGCAGGCATCTTCACTATACCTAGGTACTTGTGTATCCAAATATTTGATGAGTTAATAAACTGACCTGGCTCTCATTGTGAAAAAACACATTTCCCAGACTGCAGATCATTCCTTAATTCTTTTGAACATGCTTAAATTTTTCACCATCCTTTCATTAGACAGAGTACTCTAGTAGAAGGCTCACCAAGAAAATACTGTGAGGTCATTCCAATTCCTTGCTGTTAGTTTGTCACACTTTTTATTAAAGATTCAAGTATGTTCTGTCTAGCTTCCTCAGAGGAACAAAAAGCTTTTTGTTTTGGTTTGGTTTTAATTAAAAAAAAACCACTCAAACTACAACACTGTCTGTGATATGAAAATGAATCATTAGATAAAAGATTTTTTCCCCCCCTTGTGCTGCTCGAACAAGTAAAAGTGCTTACAGCAAGAGAGTGATGCAAATTTCAGGGGGAGTGAATGAACGCATGTTTCAGCGAATGGATGTGTGTGGGTACGCGTGTGCAGGGGGAGGCACCTGGGGCTGTATTAGCCTTGTCTGTTCATATATGGACTTTTTGAATATCAGAGTACTATAGACAAACTATACAAGCCCTTGAGTGTTCCCCTAAACAAACTTTGAAAACTTAAACTGCAGTAAATTATGGGTTTCGTAAAAACAGAAAACAATCAGTAATGGTAACAGAGATTGATTTTATGTTTGGACTCAGCACTCTACCCAAAACCAAATTTTTATTAAAACCAATCACCTGTTGTTTTATTAGATTATTTATTGCACCTCTATTTATATTACAGATGCCAGGATGAGAAATTAGCTATTATTTTCAGGTGTTATAAATATATAAATGAAATTGGGTATTATAGATAGCCCTGTACAGAAAATGTCTCTGTGACACTCACTATTTTTCTTGTACAAAATGTCTGTAAAATGCCTAGCGTAAGACTAGTTGAGCTGGCTAAAAACTAATCAGTTGCAGAAAGCTGAAACTTCTGTCAGCTCTATGAGATTAGAAGGCAGAAGGCTATGCCCCTCAGTATTTTGAATACATAGATCAGGAAAAAAAAATATTTCAAGAACTAACAGTACAAATTTTTAAATATGCCGGATGCATGGTAATTGTAAGTGCTGTTACAAGTTACGGCAAGGGAAAGGTGGTGTTTTCAGATTTGGAAATGCCTACTACAGCCTAACCTCTTTGTCAATGCCTTCGCAGCTTTGCAATATCCATTTCTAAATGAATTACCTTATGGAGGAAACCAAAAGGCAGAAAACTAAAGAAATAGGGGTCAAATTCCTCCTGTGAGATCTACCTTGTAAAATTATCCAGAATGTAATAATACCATGTTATTGACTTAAGCACAGTTCCCTGTGACATGCTGCAGCTGACCTGTAATTTTTATCCTACATGTTGCCAGCACTATTAAAATGACACTTGTGAATGTAAATTAAGCTCACAAAGGGGACAGATTGTATGATTCTGGTTTCTCTCAGATGCCTGTAGGCTATCACAGGTTCCATATGTGAAGTAATTATGTTCACTGAAGGAAAGAATAAATGCTGTCAAATTGTGTACTGAGAGAGAAAGCAGCTATTATATTGCAGTAGTCACTGGAGCATTGCCTTAGAAGGTGGAAAGATGTATAAGAAAATAATAATAAAAAAGAAAAACTGGAGTAGAGCTATATTAAATATAACCTTTAAATGAGTATCTGCTTTGGAATATATATTACACAAAGTTAATATTTCACAAATAAAAGCATTTCAACTCTTCAATCATATTTTCTTCCTCACGTCTAGAGGGCACAGGGCAGAATGTTTATCGGAGGGCTAAAGGACAGATGGAGCATCTTTCAGCTTTCTGTGTTTACCCAGTAAGAGGAGCCCTCCGTGTCCCAAGAGGTGCTGTCCCCACCTCATCCCCACCACAAACCTCCTCCTGTGCAGAAGCCAGCCTCTCTCCCCGGCAGGCAGGGGTGTCCCAGCCCTCAGCCCTGCCTTCCCCACCCTATCCATCCTTTTCAGCCAGCCCCAAACCCACCCCTTCTGCAGACCCTGAGTAAGGGCACTGCTGAAGACTGAAGGTAAGCGGCCCCTGCGTGGCTGGGCAGCTGTCGGCGAGCAGCAATCCTGTGCTGCCCAAGCACCAGGCTCCGTTGAAGTTGCGTCTTCAATCATGGAAGCCAACAGAGCTGCTAAAAGGAAAGGCAACTCTCCCATCACCTCCACAGCTGCAGTGTGGTCCTGCTCTCCTGCGCCTGGAGGAGGTGAGCCTATATTTAGACCAGCGAGGTCATCAGCGAGCCAGCGCAAGAGGGGAGAGAACACTGAGCTGGGAAAGTGGCACTTTTAAGACCTTTCACTTAGAGGGAACCAAGGACACCAGAAGCAGGGGAAATAAAAATTCTGAGTCTAAGTGCTTGTGCTGTTTTGGATTTTCATCCAGAAATGAAACAAAGAAAAAAAGGAAGTTAGGATGGTTTGGAAGCAGCCATGAAAAACACAAACAGGAAAGCACATTTTCTGATAGGATGTAACCATAGATATAGAACTCATGAAGAAGCCCACAGCACTGAGAAACAGAAGGCTGAACACTTCTGTGTGTTTTTCACTAGAGCAACATCACTGGGCTTGGCACTCTGGAGCTTCCCATCTCGGTGGAAAGGGGAGGTTTCTGCAGCATCCCATTAGCGCTGGATCCCTCCAACCTCAGCCTTAATGGGTTGTAACAATAACCGAGGGCGAGCTACTTCCCAACACAGCTGCCCTCCAGGCCTTCCAGCTGCCTGCGCTGCCGTTACCTGCGGATCTGTTGTTAACCCGGCTGCCTTAACAGCAGCATGTGCTTGGGCCAGGAGAACCGACTGTTGAGAAGAGCAGAGAGATGGAGAGAGCAGGCTGGCTGGAGAGACTGCACAATGCGTTGTTAGCTACCAAAGCACTGAATTCCTTCTGTGGCCCAGATCCTCGTCTGTGGCTCTGATCTCTGTCTGTACTCATCTAATACTCAAAAGTTAAGACGTACAGGAGACCAAATCCTTCAGACTGCTCTAAGATGTGAAGGCTAGCTCTTGGGGAACCAAAGCACCTGCTGAAGCACAGGCAATGCCTTGAAGCCCCCAGTCCTCCTCCCTCTCCCAAAGCCATGACCCGCTGACAGACAATGCTGTGTGGAAGCAGCCATGCTAGGTCTGCAGGGTCCTTCTCCAAACAAGTGATTTTCCAGACTGGCACCACCAGGTAATTTGTGTAATTAACTTGCATCCAAGGATCCGGTCTCATTCTGGGCAAACACAGTTTACAGGCAAAATGTTGTTCTGCTTGGACCAACACCTGACCCTGGAGTCTGTGCTTGTGGGAGCACTACCCACCAAATCCTTATGTTCACGTTAGCAGCAACAAGAGATTAGGTACTGGCACACGCTGGTATGTCCCATCAAAGCCACAGCTTGTAGAAAACCATTCTATTTGCATAACATTACATTTCTGCTTTTGTGAAAATAGAAACTATGACCTTTTTTTTTTTGAGGTTTCTTAGGATAAAAAAATCCGCCAGTCAGCTTTTGCAGTCTCTCCACAGAAGCCATTTTACTAACAGCACATTGCATTTAGTAGACTCATTCACAGCACACAGAAGCACTCACTGCACTGAACACCAGGAAATTTTCCTTAATCTTTTCTGGGCACACAGGCTACATCTCCGCTTCTGAAGAAAAGGGCCCCCAAGGCTGCCCCTGGCACTGGCACCATCAAACACAGCACAGCTCACATCTGTTTACCTAAACTCCCTCTGTACACTAAAATAGGGCCGTTTCATCTTAATTGCCCATCAGGAACAGGGTCTGGCACACACTGTCCCTGCTCATCCTCTGGGTGCCTGGGAGCAGGGTAACAGCCTGGTCCAGTCCTGCTCTATATCCACCTTGACTGAAAGGGCTCCCAAATCACTTTGGGTTCTCCACACCCAGCACTGTGAAGAAAGCAAAGCATCACCCCATCTCCTTATTTTGGTCATTGCTTTTCCACCTCCATTCCTGAGGTAAGAGCAAATAGCACCCGGATCCAAGCAGGGAAGCACAGGGTAGGTGGTCCCCATTCCCCTCCTACTGCAGCCCCCAGCCCGCAGCCTTGCTCACTCCCCAGCCGCCCGCCCCGCTCGTGCCAACACCCTCCTCTGCAACGCCAAACCCTGGCAGCAAATTCCCATCCGGGATCCTCAGCAAAAACAGCTAATCACTTCTTTGTTCAAGGCTGGCTTGGTAACAAAAGGATTGCGACCACAGCACAGAGCAGCATCCGGACGCAGACACAAACGCAGAGCAAAGTCTTCCATCCCGCCCACCAGACCTCCCTTTACAGCTCATACTGGCTCCTGCAGGCTTCAAAAGTAGATTGTGGCGAGTTGCTTTTTAAGTGCTATTCCCTTCCACATGTTAACATCTGTGAGTAGGCGGCTAAGAGATGGGGCAAACCTATCCAAGCAGAGCACAATTCGAGCACTGGGCCAGGCAAGAGCTAGCTGCAGAGAGGGCTGCGGAGAGAAATCCTCCTCCGCGCCCCACAGCCATGCCCCCCATGGTGGAGAGGGGCACAGTGTGGGGTGCGGACCCCTCACCTTGCCTACCACGAATGGCCAGCCTGCAGCGTGCCTCTACAAACCCCTCTGGGCCCCTGGGGAAGCACGCATCCCGCTAGAGACTCCTTCCCAGGCGAGTTTTTGGGGTGTGGGGGTGCTTGTGCATAAATGCACCATTGCATTGCACAGACTATTAATACCAATTGGTCACGGCTGGGTGGGCAGTTGGATGGGCAGACAGACAGCCTCCCGGTTTTCAATTAAATGCAGTAGCAGTTGTATAACACGCTACTGCAACTTCTTCTTTAAATAAAAAATTGAAATCAACTACCATTTCCTAAGCAGCTCCAAACCATTAAACTGTTTGCAGGGTAGCTCATGTCATACGTGGGAGGCTGAAATGTAACGTGGAAATGAGAGGTTTTTTCTAGTTGGCAGCATTGACAGCAGCTATAATGTATGACTCTTTTGGATGCAACGTGGCAGAAGCAGGGTGAGGATCATCCAGTGATATTCACTACAGGAATTGTTACACATAAAAAAAGAGAAGGCAGAATCAAAGATCTCAGGATTGTGGCAGGAAGGAGGGAGGAGGAAGAGAGGAAAAGATGTGGTTTGCTCTTGCAGTTTTAATAAGGATTTGTGGGGTAATGTTGTGTAAAGGTAATACAGCTGGATCTTTAATAACTAGAACCAACTCTCCATGTTAACTGACCTTTAAATATTATTGTCCCTTTCAGTTTACCAAAAAGACATTTACTTCATGAAAGATGTTATTCAACTCTGTTTAAAGATCCAATAGGCTAAAATATGCTAAACTGACATTTAGAATTATCTCATAACACTATTTTATGATAACTTGTATTATTTCCATGTGATTTGAATGTGAGGTGGTTTTTTTAAAAAAAATGTATTTTGAAATCATTTCAAATAATAGGCAGATATTGCCTGGACATTCAGGTTATCTGTAATGATATTAGGGCCTTTCTCAACAGCTGAGTAATTACTTCCTTATTACACTCAAGGCAAGTTGAAATCATATGCCCTGCTCAAGATTTAAACCTACATCGCACAGGCAAAGGAAGCATTCAGACTGACATCTTACATACCTAACTGCATTTTTTCATAATAAGGAGAGCATCTCTGGTATATTGCCTTGATAATCTGTGAAATGAAGACAACTGGGAGCACCAGAAAAAAAAAATAAAAATCTGTTGTGCTAGTGGGGGAAAGGCAGTGGGACTCGAGTAAAGGTAGGCTTCCTGATTCTGCCTCTGTTGCAATCATCTCCCGGGGCCCATTTCAGACATGGCCACGCACAAGCTGGCCATTGCTTAGGGCAGTGGATCGAGGTGGGCAGCAACGTGCGTTAGCGTGCTGGAGCCCAGGCTACTGCCCTGAGGACTGGGTGTGCAGCATCTCACCCTGACACCCCACGTCCCGCCCAGGCCCCCCCAGCAGACACAGCAGCACAAGCCGTCCTTCATTTTTTAAATTCTACATTTTCTTACTCTGCAACATCACTTTCCACCCCGGGGGCCTGCCTGCCCCTGGCCAATGCATGTTATAGCCCAGCTACCTCAGCATCTGGTGGGAGAAGGGTCCCTTTCCCGAGGCATCCTTCAGCTCCAAGAGGAGGGAAAATCAGTACAGATTGCTGACGTCCTGAGAATGTGGATAAGTGAAGACATGGCACAGTAATGTACGATAATAAACGCTGTCCAGCAGTCCACTTCAGTACTCCTGGTTATAGCATTTCGTAACGAAAGAGAAAGGAATGGTCATTTATGTGACAGAACGCTGTTAAATGATTAAAAGAAACACACACACAATCAGCAAAGAACTGAAGTGGAAGCTACAAAGAAAACCAACCTCTTGTGAGAATTTTAGTATTCTGTGATTTCAACAAAAACTAAAGCAGCAAAGATAAAAGGGACAAATTAAGTAATAAGAGGAAGAAGGTTAATTTCATAAATAAAATCGGTAAGGTTTTCTAAAAACAAATGCTTGTTACCATGCGCCTATAAGATGTGTTTTGGTTCAGGTTGGCTCTTATTTCATCCACAGTATTTTTAACATTAGTAATCTAAAGCAGACAAACCTAATTTTTAATTGGATATTACAGTTCATTTCAATTGAGCTAGCAGCAAAGTATATGCAAAACCTAAACAGAAGACTTCAATAAAATGCTTGAGATAATCATAGCATATCTAGCTGGTGTATAGCTCTGCTGCGGAAACACATGCTGTTTATCAGTTTTGCATCTTCCAATGAATCAAAAAAAAGCATTATCTCTTTTCAGATTTCAACATTTGTTTAGTGAGTTCTGGTGAATTCTAGGTCAGATATTATACACTTGACGACAGAAACAACTAATTACGTTAGAAATCCACAGCGATAAGAAAACTGCACAGTAAATACGTTATATCCAGGCAACAGCAGAAGGTAAGTTTATATTTCATTTGCTGTGGATTGCATAAGTTGGTAAATGTTTCCTGGCAAGTGTCCTTCAAATCCCAAAAATAATGCATCTATTTCATGGCATTATCTCATTTTCTATTATACTTGTTTATATCTCTGCAGTGAAAACACATTGTTATTAAGGGTATTGTTATAATAGAAAATTGCATTAGCTTTTAAAACCCTGTTCTATTTTATGTGTATATAAATAGGAACATTATGATCATGCAAGATTCCCATTTGTCCTTGCTATACTCTTGACACTGCTGTAAATGCAAGCAGAGCACCAAGCCCTTACCAAGGCTTTAAATATTGCCCCTTTGATTAGCTGCACAGACACCTTTTTTGCTTTTAGCATGCATAATCTCGCCCTGCTAGTTATGTACTCAAAACAGTGCAAACACCGTGTTTCTCTTTACCTTTGACCACCAAGATGGGTCTCCATGCATCTGTATTTGTATAGTTCGGCGATAGCAAATCACCCAACATCCACCAGAGGACTGTCTTTTGAAGACATTTAGGTGCCTAATGGCAGTGAGGTGACTAATCGCAGGTGCCTACGGGGGAAAGGTGAGGCATGCTGTCACTCTTGGGCAGGTTCCTGAAGGGATGTATGACACCCAAGGCTCTCCTAGGGTGCAGGTTGTGCAATTATTTCTGAAAGTGCAACGCAGAAACCCACTGTGGGCACCGACATGCCTCCCCAGGGACAGGACCCCAGATTTCCACCTGTAAAGACAAGCCTGAAAGGGGACCAGGATGCCCTGTGTCCTAGCAGTGGAGGGCCACGTCCCCTGGCCACAGGCATGCAACACTGCGATGCTCTGACTACACCCTGAAACTGAGGTAAGGCACTGATTTGTTAGGCGTAACATAAATACTTCAAAAATCATAAGCAAGGCCTTGCATTAATGACAGTAATTAACGTTATGGCTGCTGAGAAATCAAACAAGTTTAGGTGATTTCATGTCACCCTACAACCAATTAAAAGTTGTGAATTTTGAGAGCAATTCTTTTTTTTTCCTGGATAAGGTGGAATGTAATTTCAGTGTCCTGAAATGTTTTAGAGTGCAGTTGTGTCTCCTTCTCACTGCCATAACATCCAGTAGTTCAGGGAACGCTAGGGCGTGTGATTACAGAGCAGTTCCCAGTTGAATACACCATGTAATCAGGACTGATGTATAGTGCTACACTCAGAGAAAACCCAGAAGAGTCTGGTCTAAAAAGTTTTCTGAATCAGGGTAATTACAATATTAACCACAATCCATTGAACTAAAGTGGAATTAAATACAAATTTTCTGTGTATATAGTAAGCACTGAATGACAGTAAGTTAGCAACAGCCATTTTGGTCTGGTTTAACTGCCTAACATCTGGAGAACATTATTAGAGTCATCAGCCATTTGGCCGGTGCCCAATATGGAAGCAGTTTTACCCTCTTTTCTCTAAACATCAGCACAGCCTCGCTGAAACATGCGTATTTCTCTTTTCTCTTCTTGAAACATTCTCTTAAGTAGTTTCAATATTGTAGAATTTAGATGGCATAAGCCACTTGTTTCTATTTAGAAAGCAAATAGAATTAAATCAAAATAAGATGCCAATTTTAAATGTTTCATTTAAGCAAAGATAGTGCTGCTTATGAGAGTCCGTGGTAAAGGCAGTGGTTCCAGCTATTTAAACAATATAATTACACGGCATTTCACAGTATAGAAGAGATAGATTACTAGAAAGTTGAAAACTGTGTGCCCTTGTTCCTTTACAAATATGTACCCATAACCTATCACTGGTTACTACCAAATTTATATGAAGTGTAATTTGATCTTTATTACAGTTGCTGTGCTTGAAAAGAACCTCTTTACTTATGAAGAATCCTTTTTTTCTTCTTCTTTTTTTTTTCCTATAGTAATGAAAAAACACAGTTGTCAGCATAATATCCTGACATTCAGGATGCCAGCCTGTCTCTACTGGAGTCAGATGTGAAAATAAATAGATATTAAACTGTCAGTCAATGAAATTACAAAGTCAAGAGCAGCTCTAGCTGTGATCCTGTGTGTTCTGTTTGATGGACACAGGTGTTTAAGTGTTATGAAATCCAGCAGAGCCTCAGAGTGAATAATGCACTTTCCAGCAGTCCTGCCTTAGCCAAAAGAGCTGCAGTGAGCTCCCCTCTCACCCTGAGGCCCTCGAGCAATCGATGTGCCCTAAGAAAGGGGCCAGAAAGGCCTTCCAGGTCTATCAGAGCTAAAACCTGAGAAGTCTTAAAGCCTGCGTTATGGCATATGTTGAGGAATTAAAGCTATGCCTCTCTGAAACTGTGAAGGTTAGGCCCACTGGCTTTGCATACAAATCTAAGGCAGATGCCCAAAATCCACATCATTTATTTATTATTCATAAGGCACTTAAAGTCAATCATCTGTCACTAATAAACATTAACACTATTAAAAATTAATGATCATCCTACAGCATGCTGAGACAGATTCTTCTTTCTGTTTGATGAGTATTGGAGCAAAGTACATCGTTTTCATTTACTGACTCTTAAAGTGTTTATGCTTTGTGTAATGCTGTTACTTCAGCTCCTCCTCCAAACACCAATGACCCCTTTCTCTTGGGATGCCAAGAAATGATCAGTCTCGTGAGAGGATCTTGAAAGAATGGCTTTAGATACAAATATGTATCTGCAGAGAAGAAAAGTAAATCACAGATTCAAGATTATCACACAGCACAAGCCTTTGTGCTTACAGGGCTTTTTGTCTCCCTTTACACTCTGCTAAATAGTACGGTGTCTGTGACGGGGGACACGTGTCCCTCTGCTCTCTGCTGTACAGGAGGGTCCTGGCTCAGGGGACACAAGTGGACAATGAGGCTGGAAATAACAGCTCTGACGAGACTACCCGAGAGTCTCACAAGCTGGAACAAGAAAAGGCTTCCTGAAGAGCAACTCAAAAAGGTAACTTCACCATAGGTCCGCATAGTGTCGCAGGGCACTTTCTTCTCTTAGTGGGTGGGAGGCAATGCCCACTGCTAGAGATGAAGAAACAGCTTGCACCTTAACTCTCAAAAGGACATTCCCTCTAAAAGTAAAAATGATCCTAGACCCTTCATCTTTTGTGTTCATATTTTCAAATATAAATCTTGGGGAATACATTTTCCCCTTACCTTTATCACATTTCTGTCTTGCACAGGCAGAACTTGTAATTCAGTGCTGTTTCCTAACAGGCACACATCATGTTTTGCCCTGCACCTCATTTGAGCAATTACTTAATTGTGGGAGTGCTGTAACCATGTTATAAATAAATGCTTGATACACAGCTGAATCTGTTAAAGCGCAGATAAATAAATCTAACTAAACCTGCATTATAGACCAGTCTAGTAGTAGAAGAAAAGAGCCAATATGATTGTGTGCATCAAATCAAACTAACCTCAAATTTCTTTGAATTATATCAAACCTCTAAAAACAAGCTAAACTTAAGGTCTCAGTACTAATGATATAATGGGAAAACTTGCCAAGATGGGAGACATATTAATCTTCCTCTTGCAATTTACACTCTAATATTTCAGTGCCAAACCATTTTTCATAGAAAAACAGTGACAGTTAAGAAATAGAAAGATCTGTAAGTATAATCAAGTGACTGTAATCACCCTGTTTTCTTTTCTTTCCCATGTTTCACATGAAATAACTGAGGAGGATTTGCAAAGAGCAACTATCACAGCTAGAAATGTACCGACCACCTGGAAAAACATGATGCCACAGGACCACACTCACTCTACAGAGAATTGGGAAGGGTTTGTACCACATATGCACTACCTTCCTATCAGCTGTTGCCATTATCAATGAAATTTGGGGCCATTAGAAAAATGCTGTCATCCAAAACTAATTCTGCCTTTCAGGGTACAGCAAGTCAAGAAGCAGTGAGAACTCCCTGCACTGTCCTCAGAGAGACCTGATTTTCAGATACTGCAGAGCATCAGGGACCAGTTCAGTGCCTGGCACACCATTTTTACATTTGCACATCTCCCATCTTCTGCAGAGCCACACAATGGTGGGCAGCTGCACAAGTCATGACCAGGGAACAGAGATCTGGTCCTGCAGTCACACACACCAGTTAGCCCCACAGAACCTGTGATTAACCTGTTTTGAACAGAATGAAAGGTACCCAACCTTCTAAATCTCAGGCTGAAGACCATTCTGAACAATACCTTTTAGTCCTACCACCTTGTCCTGCTGCCTGTTTCCACTGCCAATAGACTTCTTCCTAATTTGTCTCATTTTTATCTTAGAATTCATTCGCCGTCAAGCCAAGTTACTGTCGTAAGGAGAGTAGGAACTACAGTCAAGAAAAAGATATATTAAAGCATCATTATTCAAACATAAAAATGCAATGAAAATGTTAACCACCTTTCCCTAAGGTGAAGGTGTTTATTGCTAAATTTCTGCAGCACAATTACATTCAAACAGACAAATGCTAGCTTAAAATAAAGCATTTATTTTTGTGAATCTACCTAGGAGAAATGGAAAAACAACTTGAAAGTAAGCTGCCTCATATCAAATACTCTAAAAGCTTTTCTATTAAAAACATCAGATTTTTAAGAATAATTTTGAGAAAACCAGGCAGCTAATATACAGTGCCTTATTTTCCCTTCTTAAATATGAACACCTTGCACTGACTTTGTGCAGTGAGTCTGGAATTTATATTCACTTCTAAAACAAAATTTGATGCTTTTTTACGTTATATGCTGCGCAAGCCACATTTCCATAGATTTATTGCATTTATCACCAGGCAGACACACCACAGCCAGCAGACAAGTGTACACGGGGTGGTTCACGCTCCTGACTGCTGCCCCAGAGCAGCTCTCCAGACCACAGGGGCTGGGAATGGCAGGACCCGACGAGCCCTTCACGTGAAGCTGAACTGTGTTTCAGACACGGCAATGGTAGGCAGGCACAGGCTTTTGCAATCTCGTCAGCAGAAGTGCTGAACGAGGTGAGGTGTCCATGGGACACCAAGCCTGAAAGGTCACCCACAGGCACAACCCCTTCATTTCCCAGTCTGCCCTCACTGCAGGGCTTCAACCCCGAAAATGGGGTCTTCTCAGCTGCCTTGGCTGTTCCTCTCCTCTCCGTTCTTAGGTGAGTAACTGAGGTGTCACCTTCTTCCCACCTGAAAAGACACAGACCCCCTTTGCCTCCCCAGACAAAGGCGACGTGATGCTGCTGCCAAGGCCCAACAGACGCCATACAGATTATATTTAACTAGGGACCTCGTGTGGGCTTCTGGCACAAATGACTCAGTGAAAAACCTATAACAGCAGGAGGTGATGCGGCTCACGCTGGGCCACGAGAAATAGCAACTCTGTGGCGCCAGTATTTATAAACACAACTGAGGGCTGCTACCTGTCTCTTTCATAGGATTGCTGTATCACAGACTATCACTATCACTACCATCTGCCCACAGTCTATTATCACAATCTGTGAACAATTATAGACAGGATATTTCATCTTAGAAAACAGCAAAGTTAACAAAAAAGGCACTGAAAAAAGCCAGAAAACAATCAAAAAGCAAGCAACAAAACTGCAGCCAGCCATTGCACGGAGCTCTGTTTTGCAGCCCTTGAACCCAGCAGCACTTGATTCCCAAAACCACCACCTCATCAGCTGCCTCAGAGCAGAGATGATTGCTGCTGCTGCTGAGACCACAACAGGTGCCAGCTTCAGCCCTTCTCCTGCAAACGCAAGCACCTGACCACACTCCCTGAGACCTAAGACCACAGTTATCCTTGCCTGTGCAACCAACTCCCTGTATGCAGGAGGCATAAGGGCAGTTACAGTCAACGCGGTACTGCCTCAAAGGGAAATGTCCTTTTCACAGCTGGCAGCTGAGCTTGCACCAGAACTACCAGCCCTTCCTCAGGCTGCCCTGTCTCTGCCCATACCATCATCATCCTCCACTCCCCTGTAGCATGCTGGAGCTGCTGCTGGCAGAGGGCTGTTTGCACCCCCAGCCAGCTGTACCTCACAGAGCTCTCACAGGGCTGCAGCAGGAGAGAGCGAGCTCCAGGGGCATGGCATAGACGATGCACTGGGCCTCAGCTGGGAAGGCTGGGGGAGAGGACAAAAACTTACCATGCCTGGCCTTTGATCTGTGATGCTGCTACAGAGAAAACCGAGGAGATGGTAGCTGCTTCTTGGGTGGTTGGCTTGCTGTCGCTGAGCAGAGTGTGGTAATGTGTGATCAAGAAGGAGAGGTGGTTTGTCAGTGCTGCCTGTTCCCCACCTGCAGACCATGGATGCAGTAAGGGAGTATCCCTCTCAGAGGACCCTGCTGAATACTTAAGCAAAAAATCCCTTCTGGGATGAGGCTGGTACCATGAAGCTGGGAAAAGTCTAGGTCTTGGGATTTTACCCTCTCCTCATGCTTGCCTCCATTATACGACCATCATCTTGGAGCTAAACCTCTCTACCCACAGCCCACCCTTTGACTTAGGACAGCTGGGATCCAGACTGAGCAGACCCTGCTCCTCAGTGTCCCTGGGATGTCCCCTTTGGTCAGCCAATGGCTGACTCCAGGAGAAGGCTGCCTGGAAATGCCATGCTCCCTTCCACTCACTGATGGTCAGGGTGGGAACAGGCAGGAGTCCTGCGTACTGAAGGGCCCAAGGAAAGCAGGAGGCAACCAGCTGCTGCCCAGCACTGAGTACTGCAAGGGTGAGATGTGAGGCTGCTGCTTCCACTGCAGGACAATCCCAATTCAGCTGGTGCTGTGATCCTGGCTGGGGCTGGGGACCTGTGTGCTCTGCTGGGAGGTAAGCCTGTAAAGCCCTGACACCATTGGAGTCCTCCTTTCCTCAGGTTTCTGTGTCATGCTCCAGGTGGGAGTCTCCAAGGATGCGCCAGCAGACGCTGCCGGATGGGATGGCGTAGCTGTGCAGTTGCTGGGGAGGCAGCATGGGACAGCACCACTGGGCTGAGCCAGCGCAATCCAGCGGAGAATGCTTAAAGGGCAACAAAAACTATGCACATGCAAAACCCCTGCATCAGTCTTCAGCGTAGTCTGAGTAATTAGTAGTTTCTTACAACAGGGAAGCCATACAGAAAGTAAAAATCCAACTGCCTTAAAACAACAAATACTCTCAATTCATTTCTAATTTATGCATTCTTGTCATATGTAAGCCACTTGCTTAAGCTGCTTTTGTATCTATTTGCAGTCTATTCAGATACACAATGCTCAGTAGGGGTCTATCTCCATGATTCATTGGCTCAGATTTCCTATAGAGTTTACATGATGTCTACTAAGCCCCATACAGTTTTGTATCCATTATAACCAGGGACAAGCAAGCAGAGCTCAGGAAGCTGAGCATCCATCTAAGAACAGCTTCCTGTCTTCCAGCCCTCTTCACAACAAATGAACAATGGTTACATTTTACCAGCTAGCACTGCATGGTGAGGGGAAATTACAGGAACTTGTCTGAGTTAAATAAGGGAAGAAGCATTTAGAGTGAAGCTCCTTAAATGAGCAGGTCAATAACTAGTTTACTGAGACCAAGGCACATAGCTAATGAGAGAATAAAGAATTATTCTTGTCAAGAGAGAAAAAGATGCTGCCCTGGTTTTGTGCTAAATAATCACATTCATTATGTTTAGGACAGCCCTGCAAGTGGTCTTTTGCACTAGTAAATTCATTAGCAAAGCTAATCAGCAAACTACTATTGGGGCAAATTTAAACGATTGCAATAGGATGGATGGCAAAGATGGGGAAAGGTAGGATGAGAGCTAAGAGCCAAAGTCAGCTTTAAGTATAATTGAATTTATCTTCTCATCAGCTTTAAGGCCTCCTTCTGGGCTTGAAACAAGGAGAGGAAAAGCCATTGAAAGGAAAGGATATTCACTTGATTGGATTTGTTGCTAGCTTTTCCAGCTTACCAAGCTGTCTAAACTGACCTTTGGACACATGACAACAATTATAAATCCAACAAAAATTAAAACGTTAACTAAATTGACTCAATGTTTACAAATAACAAAGGATCTCAAATGTGTCAGGAAGCCATCTCCCCAGCAGAAACACTGAAAAAGTAACCAAGCTTTGAATTTACCGAGAAGTTCACGAAACTCAGCTGGGCGGCAGGAAGGTAGGCTGCAAGGTCTCTAGGCAAGAGTCACAGTCGCACATGGGCTGCGGAGGTGGGCCAGTTCCCGTGGGTCCAGAGAGGAGCAGCATGTGACCCCGTGCTAGGCATCACAGGGTGGTGGTGGTCCTCCTTGAAGGTCAGCAGTTGTGGTGGTGGTGGTCCTCCCATCAGCACAGGCTTAGGTTCAACACGCCACGAACGCACACGGGACCATCAGCCCTCTCTGACACTCTGATTCAGGCTGACTACATATTTATGCAGACACCACCGGCGTTAGGTATGCTTAACTAAGGTTTTCTTTACAGATACATTTTTAAATAAAGAGGTTAGAGTCTGATAAAATCACTGGAGAAGCTGTGGGCATAAGTACCTCTTCTTTAATCACGCCCTGCCTAAACTGTAATCACAGGCGCTTCATAGATACAAATGCAGCACATTGAGGTAAGCCTAGAAAATGATTGAAATCAATTTAGCGAGTCTGTGGAGCACAGCAGTAACACGTGTAGCACAGAGCAGACCACTGACGGTGCTTACGGCAGTGTCTGGCACTGACCGCCATCTCCAGGCAGGGCTACGCAGCCCCCCCTGCCCCGCAGGGCTGCCTTCGCTGACAAACTGAGTCACAGGGGAATGGAGACAATTCCTGTTATCGTGCTTAGGACAGGACATAGCTTTGGCTGAAAAAGCAGAAGGGTTTTTTTTTTTAATGTTGAAACATTTTTTAGCATTTTAAAAGTGAGATTCCAAAGTGTTTCTTTTTCTAAAAACAACTTTACCACTATGAAATGAAAATTTGTTATAATTGAAAAAAACACTTACTAAAAAAAGAGGAAAAAAGTCATCAAATATTTAAGCTTTTGGCTTTGGATGTAGAATAAAAATATCTCCTTTTTTTGTTAACTTTGCAAAAAACTTATTAAACTGTCTGATTCAGGTGCAACTAGGTTGCGTTCAGTTTTGCCACTGAACCAAAAAGTTGCTATACGTCATATCTGTGTCTAGCTGTTTTAAATGGATACTCAGAGTATTAGCTGAAGGCATCCAAAAAGTAGCTTTTCAGTAACTGAATCTGGGAAACACAGAAAGAAGTAACTGCAATGAAGCCCATATCTGAAAGAAAAAGACGAAAAAGAAAGTCTTCTTTGCCAAGTGGAAATGGGAATAAATATTCTTGGCTACTGCTGCAACATGAAAAGCCAGAAGGAGCCTGAGGCTCCCCAGTAAACCTAGTTTAGAAACCTCCTCAGCTTGTCTCTTATTTCTTCTGGCTAGTTGCCTCATCCAGTCAAGTTAGAAATTCAGGATCTAACTCTTGCTAAGAATTTGGAAAGACAGATATATTGCACATCTGAAGGAAGACACCCCGAGAATTAAGTGTCTTTAGCTAAACTAAACGCTGGGGAAACGCTTGCCACCTTTGTCATTTCTGCGAGAGCTGATCGCTTCCCTCTGGCCATCACGGTCACCTCCCCTGACAGCAGGTCCGGACTGCATGGGCTGCAACACAAAAGGCTGCTGGAGGTCCCAGAGAGTCACAACACCTCTGTCCGTTGCCAGAAGAAAACCAGTGATCATCATCCTTCTCCCCTCACCTTCTTTCACGCATCTACAGCCTTCAAAACCAGATTGAAAAGGTGCAAAAAAAAAAAATCTGAGGTCTCTAGGTAGAGACATAGCTTCCTTCTTAATGAATTTTTAACTAACTATTTCCACAGGGAAGATGAAACCTGGAAGATAACTGTTAAGAGTGCAGGAAGGGAGTCAAGAGGTGTTTTACTAAGGACAGGCTAAGCATGGGCTGAGAAGTTGACACCTTTTGCTCTCAAAGGTCAAGACCAGACCTGGCCTTCCTTGCTAGATTTTTGCCAGTTGTTAAGTAATACGAACACATTATGCAATCGTTGTATTTAGATAGTCTAGAAGTTCAATTACATGGCTGTTCGAGAGTTGTTATGGTCAGAAAAGTGACTATAAAAATGTCACCTTGTTCCTGCACTTACCTGCTTCCAGTGTCTGCTCTTTCATCAATATATGTCCATTTTACTCATTAATGTTAATGGGAACCAGGTATGCCAATGGGAGAAGATTGGCCCCTTAAGCTATACCTATTTTGCCTGCTAACAAAGCAAACTTTTTGTCACAATAAAGGGATCACAATTTTATCACAATAAGCAAGGGAAAGCCAGCACAGGTGTGCCACAGTAACATGCATTATAGTTTGCCTCATGCTGTGCCACCACCGGTGAAGCTTTATTCTCATTCCAGAACTTGTACACTTGCTGAAGGTTAGTGATGAAGTACAGTGCAGGTCATAAACAACTAAGCTTCATTTTCCACAACTAGACAGAGCAGCAGGCACTTATAAAAAAAATTATACTAGCTTGTAAATGGAACAATTTAATATGGAAGTAACTGATGGCAAATAGACACAAAATGCCAAGGCAACTTATCTGTCGCTAGCTGTACTCTGTTCCTTCAATTTCTTTAAAAATCAAAGCTAGTGAACTAGAATTTATTCAATCTTACCAAAGAAATTGATTTAGAATGTGAAATATACCCTTAACAAGGGAGAACACCATGCTCCTTCCTGACAAAAACCTTTTCTACACACAGTGCACTGGGAAGGTCTAAATACATGCAGCTGTGGCTAAGATTTTCCAGCCACATGGCTGGAAACACTCTACACTGCCATCCTTTGACAAAGCCATTTGCGTGGTAAAACCTTCTCAAAACAGTGGAGTCTAAATTATACAAATGCCAAAACATCTCCTTGTCTCGTTTCTTCAGCTACCTTCCAAGTGCATAGGTTGTTTCTGCAAATGTGATGCTTTCACACATGCCATGACCAATCACTCCTTTTTAAATTACATGATCATTCTTGTTATCTACTGTAGCTAGTGGTGCTTGAACCCAGTCTCTTCTAGCAGCCAAGACTTTATTTTCCGACTTCCTGCCACAAAAAAAGATTCATTGCTTATGGACTCCCATTGACAGGTGAATGCAGTCTCAGTGCTGCATCAGCAGCAGATTTGAGAGTTTTATCAATAGGTTTAGCAGTAGAAATCTATGTGTAGCTCTGAGAAGCACTAGCTCCAAACAAAATCTTATTGGAACTGAAGAAACTTGTGAAAAGACACATTTGTACCTTAAGTGTGATTTCTGGGCAGGGGAATAGGAGCAGAGTCCCAGGGAGGCTGTGTTGTCTCCATCCTTGGAGGTTCACAAGAGCAGACCGGACAAAACTCTGAGCAACCTGGTCTGGCCTCACATCTAAAAAAAAATCAGACCTAAGCCCTCCTGCAGTCCCTTCCCGAACAAGCTGGGATTGTGTGACATGAGGTCTCACTCAAAATCGTACCAGCATCTTCAGCCAGCCATAAGTCAGGCAAGAGTTTCTTACCCTTCCCTTTCCCTGAGCGCATGGCATTTTCGTATACTCACAGACCTCTTGCTAATCCCTTCCTACCCATTGTTCTGCTCTATCAGACAAAACCACACATGCTCCTATCTTACTTTTCACAGTCCTCCTTTTCTAGGAGCCTGTAGGCTTTTCAGTGGTACAAACCTACAGGTCTTACAGAGCCTTGTTGGTCTTTCTCAGCAGTTTGTCAGAACAGAGAGTGCTCTGAAGGGAACAGAAACAGACACCTCTGATCTTCGTTTCCAACCGTTCAGATTAGTATTCTGTGTTCACTGCTATTTATACCCTCTAACTTCTTGATACCTACAGCTGAGCAAACTTGTCCAAAACCTCTCCCCGGTTTATGAGCATGGATTTAGCTTTTATGTTCACGGACTGCTAATGAGGCATCTTCCTGTCTTAATCCTGCATAAAATTAGGTACCTACTGTAAAACACTCCTCCCTACTGCTTTTCATTGATTGCACAGGGAATTAGCATGTGGCAACCATCAATAACAGCCATGAAGAGATGCTCACTGGTCTCTTGATCTTATAAAGTGAACATAGTTATAGCAAGTGATCAAAACATGGCTCAGCATGAGAAAGAAACCCTTCTCAGTCAAATCATACCAGTAAGGATCCTTGAGATCAGCATGGAGATGGACTTCAGCAGATCTGAACAAAGTGCCAGGGAGCACCAGTGCCCAGACAGACCATGACACTGCCACCACTCGCTGTCCTCTACCCACTGTTTCCAGATTCTGAACGCACCTTGTGAAAGGACAGCAAGCATAGAAACTCGTGCTGGTTTATACCGTCTACATCACAGTGTCTCCAGCTTAAGCTTTGCCACATAGCCAATGCAAAATAAACTGAGCAGCTCCCCCAGGCACATCTCAGTTGACTCGATTTGTCTGCTTTGGAAGGGGAGGAGGCAGAACTACAGCACTCACACATTTTCCTATGTGCGGAGCCAGGCTGTGGGCTTGGAGAAGGTGCAGGACGTAGGGAAGGAGCTCTCGCTCTTTCTTACTCTGCCATGCGGGTGAAAAGACCAAGCTATAGTTCAGCTTTCCACTATTGCGTGTCTACGGGAAGAGCAAAACACAGCAAATGAGATTTGACATAACATTCCTTAATTGGTGATGGAAAAGCTGGCTAGCACATCCATAGCTGAATTTGGTTATTTTGTTTAGTGTAACAAGTTACACTACAATTGTATGTGATCTATATTCTTGGCCTTTAAAACCAAGGATAATCTATGGCTTTTAAAATTTCAGTTTATCCTTAAACAGTATTAATGGCTGTCCACAGCAGACACAGCTTTATCAGAGGAGAGAACACTAGAAATTTGAGGAAGAACTTTTCCATCTAACTGCCTACCTGTAACTGAGAAATTAGTGTTCTTCCCAAGAGAAAAAAGGCTGAGGTTAATTAGGTGATCATTGAACAATGCACACGAAGTTTCTGCTGTGAAACATGATTTTATAAAGAAATATATGCACATTCCCACCTTGCCACAGTCTGATAAAAAACAAAGGAGAGTACAGTACATACCACCAAACGGATGACGACTTCATATAACTTGTTCTGAAAGAAAGCAGCCTGTTGTTTACTGCATTTATCGACAATCTGTGAAAGTAGACCAGAAATCAGTCTAATTACCAGAGTGCCAGTTGTGCTTGTTAACACCAGCTTTGTGACCAAATGTTATTCCACAGTTGTCACATCACAAGAAGGTTTCATTACTAACATAATAGTGAACAAGATCACATGCCTGCCTATTGATTGATCTGCCACACAAAGGAAGGACGTTGTTGTCTCTATTATAACCAGTTACATCTTTGTCTGCCTGTATAATATGCACAGGAATGTATCATGAGCAGTTGCTGCAGTGTTTCCTAATTTCTGCCTGTTAGCCCATTAACAGCCCATTAGGATTTGCAGACTTTACCACCAGGGAAGATATGACCTTGCCATAAATCTGTCTTGTACAATCTTCAAAAAATTGTTTTCATCAGCCTTCCTGCAATGGATCCTACAAGGATTGAGACTTACTCAACATTTGCTTTATAAATATATCATTTCTGCCAAATCAAAAGATATTTTAATTCTTTCCAAACACAATAAGGTAACACTGCAGGAACAGTAGAAATATTCATCATTACTGCAGTGAGTGGCCCTGAAAGAACTATATCCGAGACCAGGGAAATATTCTGCTAACAAGAACCTCAGACAAAATGAACTTACATTAACCCTCAGACCATCAAGATACTGTTTTCCATTCACTGACCAGTTATAAACACAAGGAACAGCTTTCAGGCCTGCTGTTAATATTAAAAGTGAACAGTCTTGTTTATTTTTCTATGAACTCAATAAATATTATAATAGAAAAGTGGATTTGTTTATCATTGTGAGCCTACAGAAAAACAAGCATGCCTCATCATCTTATCTGATGATGAATGATTTATCAGGCAGAACGTGAATCTGCTTCTAACTGAGTCTATTTTCCTGTTTATGCTTGTTGAACAGATACAATTTAATGAAGAATATAAAGTACTTAAAAATCTGTCTACCATTAATAGTTTAATTAAACTGACATGTACTTCAAAAACAGAGAGACAGAAAACATTAATTTTGGTTATAAAGGGCATGGCATTATTAAAGTGCAATTAAAAACAACATTCACTTACAATTAATAGCTAAAACAATTTAATTATTTAACATTTGATTGTCAGTTCTGGCTAACTTAGCCACCTCAAGGTAGGTATGTTCTTGGGTCCTCTTGTAAAGTATACTACATGGCTGCCGTCACACTGCAAAGACCCAAGCAGAAGCTAACAAGTTGCTCCTGAGCAATATCTCACCTTGCTGGGCTATTGTCCCCTGGTGCCTCCTGTGTCCTTGAGGTTCCAGTTCCCAAAGGATCCCTCCCTGACCTCTCCACTGGGGCCGGTGACAGCCTCCACTGAGGCTGGTGCAAAGTCTAGGGGCTGACTGGTGAGATGGGTTCTGGCTTTTGGATCACTTTTCCCTGGTAAAAGCACTAATCTGTGTCCCTCGGACATACTCAAGCACCTGTTTTCTTCCTAAACTCCATGTCTCTTATAGCTCTCTCTTTCCGTCAAACTTGATTGAAATTAGTCAGTTGGCTCAGCAATTATTTGAGGGAAGGCACTGGAAAAGAGGAGCAAAGAAAAGCAACTCAGCCACACAGGTCTCATTTCGCTTGGAAAAAGGACAAAAAAATCCACTCTCCTGCCAAATTCAAAGTTAAAACCTGAAGACGCAAAGTGAGAGTCTGCCAAAGAATTGCTGTAGGACTACTTCCCAGAAGGATAAATCCTTCTTGATCAAAGTAGCAATGGAAATGTCCCTGAAATTCAGCCTGCATTTTTAAAGAACATAGCAACAAACACATTTAGACATTTTGTCAGAATTTCAGGGTCAGAAGAAAATCCAGACTTAAAACACAGACCTCATCTGAAAACAATTCTGTTCTGTAAGATATTTCAATACTTTCAGAGATATATTGAGAAGAAAAGTCAGCTTTTTGAAGCTTTACACCAAAAGCAAGACAGACTTCTCAGTCATCAGAAACTCTGCTGAAGAGCCATCCAGCTGTGACCGGAGTAACCGTGTCCGGATTACACTGTTAGCCAATACACCGGCCACCAGGCAGCTTGCTCTTCTGGGATACGTGTGGGAGGAAGTTTGTTTCAATGATTTTCTTTTGAAAAACTATTTCATTGAACAATTCTCAAGAAACATTGCTCTAATCACGACTAAAGAAAACCAGATGCTACAACTTTTTCTACGTGGGCAGAACATCATGGCAGGTTCCACAGC
>NW_009611306.1:100020-118181 GCF_000690535.1 Cariama cristata
CAGCAGGACTTCACAGGTCTCAGAAGTTTGCTCTTACAAGGAAATTGCACGATTAATATCCTACTAACCATGCTTATTCCTGAACACAGTCTGAAGTAGAAGTTGTTTCAGGACTGTTTGACAAGCTCCTACAAATTTTGTTTACTCATTTCCTTATTAGTTGAGGCGTGTGGAGTGGTTGCAACTCCCAAAAATCGTAAGATACAGTCCTCTATTATCTCCCTAGGAAAAAAGGAAGGAAAACCCAAATTATAAAATCAGGGAGAGAAAAACCCAACAGCATAGTTAAAACTTTCACAAAAGCTTTCATTCATGCCTTTTTACCAATCCAGAGAGTGCCATGACCCTTGTCATACCATCTGAAGGGTGCTGACTGACTTCTGAAGCCCAGGAAAAGTCCTTCTGCCCATAGTGCTGGTGGCTGAGCTGAGCTGGATTCTCTGGGGTTAGGGAGAGGAGTGCGCTGAGCCTGGGTCCGCCTTGCAAGGACAGCTGTTACATCTGGGACTTAGACCAGGGCTCCAGATCTTTACGTTGTGCTGCAAACCCGACAAACGTGCAGCAGAGGATGGCACCTGGGCTTCCATAGGTAGAATTTACCAGAAAGGTGCTTGGGTGAAAAGTGGTTTTATTCATGTTTTCATAGACAGTATTTTAATGACAAAATACTTTTTACACCGCATCTGTAAATAATATATAAAGAATTCGAATAAAAGTAATCAGTACAAAACAATGTATTCCTGCACTTAAATTTCCCCATGGAAAAAGATCAACTTTCCCTTAAATTTAATCTCTGTTACATTTAACACTTAAATTTCTCTGTGGAGAAATTTAAAGGAAGAGGGAAATGGTAAAGGGTGAGAGTTAGTAGGATTCATTAAAAAAATAAAATGTAAACAGCATGTTTCTTTACCTTTTTCCTCTTAAAGAGTATTATAATAAAAGATTTATTTTGAATGCAGTCATTAAGCCTACCACCTTCACGTAAAAACATCTGCACTGACAGCTTTGAATTCAGATAAGTTGTCCCCAAAAGAGTAAATATATTCATAAATGGTCAGAGCTAAAGCATTTCAGTCCACCAGAAGATACGATGATGAGAATGGATGTTCATTTGAAGATCTTGTGATGAATTCAGCAATTGAAGTATTGAGGAGTATTCACTGGTAAGGTACCAGATACCCTCAAAGTAAAGTTAAGAGCTGATTTTCCACTGAGCCAAGGAGGGAATAGTGGCTTTTAAGGGTTTTGTCTCTGCAGCCTCTAACCATATTAAAACCTTGTTCACAGTCTTTTCAAGATCTGTAACTGAGATGTGATTGCAGTCTAACACAGACCACCAGAGTAGGTAGAATAAAGTCTGGAAACACAGTTGAAAGTAAACCAAGAGATATGGACTGCTTACACACCATTGGATATAACCTAGAAGTAAAATCACTTGTGCCTGAACTAGCTTTCTTTGCTTGCATGAGAATTTCTGTCAAATTGCTAGCCACACCAGTAATCAGATGTTTGCATATATAGAACCAAACATCAGGCAATTACTGAGCTTAATTTTCTCCATGGTTTATTCACTGTTATGTGACAAATGCAGCCTGGAAAGTCAAACATCTTATGCAATACTGTATTAATTGACCACAAGTTTCAATCTTTTCTTTAAAGACAGAATATTGCCTATCATTTAATATTTTGTAAATATATATCTCTCTCAAACCTTACCCATTGAGAATATTTTTTCAGATTTTTTAAAATTTTTCTTACGTCTACAGATCTTCAGTAATATATTTTAAGCTGCCATTTATGAAATTATAGTTTCATCTCTATTTTTTATTTAAACAGTGCAAAATCACATTAAAATACTATAATCTAATTAAGGATTTGCCCCACATAAGACTCATGCAAAGCATGTCTGAAGCATTCCCTGACATAGAACGTTTAAGAAAAAACCTCCCAAGGTGTGTGGTTGTCTAGGTGGCTTTGCAAATTAAATCAAGGCATTGGATGTAGATTTTGTTATTATTGTGTTTAAATTAAGCTTGAAATGCGATGCAACTGAAATAAAAATCAGAAGCAGAGCAGGGTATTGTTTGGTTTCTGAATATTAAACGCAATCAAAAGGTAATAGTACTTATAGATTTTTTCATGTACAACAGATTTATGGAACTGATAAAAACCATTTGCTCATCTTCAAAAATCTGGATGGTTTCTTCTGTGAATAATCAAATAAGTTAACTCAGGCAGTTTCTTGTAATATCAGTGCTACAGATATACAGGATTTATATTTAAAGGGCTACTATTGGTTAGAAGGCATATTTTAAAAAAAACCAATTAAATTTACTATAAATGTCATTTAAGACAATGAGACAAAATATAGTGTAAAAAAATAAACCAAGTTCACAGCCTTCACAGCTGATAAAAATGGCAAGTCAGCAAGTTTCATTTTTGTTGCTAATCAATTTTACTTTCAGGTTTGCGTATACGAGAATAAAGTTGCAACGCTTGAACACAATAGTCATTTACTTTTACAAATTTGTATCTCTATATATTTCATTTTTATAATTTTATGAAAATACTTCTGTTAATTTGAGGTTCCTGGAGAGCTTTGTTCAGCTCTGAAAAATCTCACAGATGTTTTCCAGTATCTCTGATTACTGTAAGTAACCTAGTCTCTCAGTAACAGAAGGCAGTTTATTCACCCAGAATTTTCTTGCAATAAGTTTTCAAAAATTAGTATTTATGTGTTTTTATATGTTAAGAAAACAAGCAAAAGGGTACTGCAAATTTTAGGGGCCCTAGTCCCTTCTCAAAATGCATGATGTCTCTTCCCTGCTTCAGTGTCACAAGAATGCTAAATAAGGAAAGAGAAATCCCTTCCTTCAGGGAAAAAAACCCAAAACTAAACACCACCCTTAAAATACTGCATCATGTCAAAACTGTGGGAAGAGGTTTCATATACTGTCAGCTGTAGTTTTATACTCATGTTCTGCTTGCCAGTATTTTGGGTAGTATTCTGAATCTGAGTTTTGATCCTTTAAGGACCTCCTATCCCCTAGGCTCAGGTTTGACTCAGTATTGGAAATGCCAGGACAGCAGCTGCTCTGAGAGCAATCTGGATGAAATTTCATAAGAGCAGCTTTTCCTGCAATATTTTAAACTAATCTGAATTGAGAAAATAAAAAAGATAAACATAGAAAACAGACACAGTAAAACCTGGGAGGGGAACGTGGGAAGCAGAACGGCAATGAGGAAATACACGTGTGTGGAAGGGCTAAGGAGCCAAATGGGGAAACTGAGAGAAACATTTGGAAAAAAAAAATCTGAGGAGCAGAAGGCTGACAGAGGAGGCAAAATCTGTGAGGGGGAAAAGTGGAGGGGGGTAACGCACAAACACAGAGAGGAAGCTAAAAAAGAGCGGTGAAGGGAGGCAGAGGAAGGACAAAGGGCAGAGAGACAGGAACTAGCAGTGTGAAACAAAAATAGTGGGGCGGAGAGATGGTGAAGAATGTAAATTGAAAACAGGGATCCAAAGTGAAGGCAAAAATTTCAGAGTGAAAGCCCAACTTATAAAGCTTCACAAAGTTTACAGGAAATTAGTTTTGGGGAAAGACGGGGCAGCGTAAGGACAGAAGCACACAGGTTTCTTTACCATCTCAACTTGGTTTGGGTTAACAGAGCCTCTGTTTATAGCAACCCCCAAAATAAACACCCAGCCCATTGGAACTGGAAAGGGGGACTACTACTGCCTCCCTTCCGCAAGCAATGCAATCTCCTTTGTGCCCTGCCTTTCAGAACAGGAGGAACAAACAGGCAAAACATAATTTACAGTCTTGGTTTATCTGTATCCACAGCCCATCTGCTGACTTGAACCGCAGCAGAATGTGTACGTGTGCATTCAGAGAGATGACTGTCATTGGACCAATGAAGCTAACCAACGTATAAAAGCCAGGATCAAATCAGTAATAAAGTTTATGCTTCATTATGGATGTCAAAATCCTTTCTGAATTTTTTTTGCCATGAGTATTTAGCTTATTGAATTTTCCAAACAAAACTATCTCCAGCGAGCATTCAGGAATCAGCTACTTGGAAACTCTAGCATTCAGGATTGAAACCTGAAAACAGATATTTCCTTAATAAATTTACAGAATTAGAAAAACTGGACATATTAACATACATCTCTGTATTCATGGCTGTAAAATGATTGGATTCTTGTCTCATCAAATTTACATTGTGGAATCTGAATATAGTATGATTAGACATTATTTTAACAACTACATTACAATACAATTTAAAATAAAATGGCCCTTCATATCACACTAATAGCAGTGTTTTAAATAACAAAGGGGATTTTTTTTTTTTTTTTAAATAAAGGAAAGGATTAGCATTTAGTTTCAATCAGTATAAGCAATGCTGTACCAGTTGGTGTCTCAAAGATTCAGGATTTTATTAATATTCCAGAGATGCATTTGTGTTGCCTCTGGGTGCACTGAAAAGCCACTTAAACTGCACTTAAAGCAGCACTACAGGATCAAATTGATGTGCATCAACCATTTACAATAAAACTTGATTATTATAAAGGCATACATATTTGCATAATTACATGTTTGATTTTTTGATAATGCAGCATACACTACAAAATGTTGCTTCATGTAGAAAGGCATCGTCAAAAAGCACCATCTGCTGTAGTGTTTAATGCACTGCAATGTTTGAAAAATTCTGAAGGTAGATTAGTGTGAATCAAAGGGGAAAGCAAAGGAGTTTTGCTAGAACAAGAGTTTCAAGGCTCGAGGAGGGAACATGGTACAGTGTGGACTTTTTGTTAGGCTGCCGTCTGTTCCTCTCTGGCTATTTTTAAATAAAATTGTCAGGGGCAGAAAGGTAAAAGACAACAGAGCAGCACATCCTATGGTCTGCACAACATAGGATTTAAAACTTGAGAGCATTTGGCATAAACACATTTTTGATGTTTTCACTTGAAAAAAAAAAATTTCAGTATCTAATGTGTGCAATGAAGGAATCATATTGGGAAAGAAGGAAAACAGCACAGACAGTGGATTCTTACACTTATTTGTTTGATGAGAATGAATCTTTTTAAAGGAATCTCTATTAAGCATCACAATAGCTTAGAAAACATAAAACCTGAAAGTAGAAGTATTTCCCTATTTGCTCAGTTCAAAAGTGAGAAGCCATCTGTTCTTCAGTAATATCTGACCGTAAACCCTAACGAGAGCCCAATGTGTTCAGGAAGTCCAATGCTAAGATTGCAGAATTAAAAGCGTATCTTGGAGTATAAGAAAAAGCAAGCACTTCTAGACTCAGCACAGTTAGCCCAGAGTTCTTGTATCCTAAAAATATGCATCGTTTTGATTAGCACTACGTGTCTGTCATTTCAATACCTAAGGCTGTTTTTCAAAGTGGATTTTGAGAAAGACATTAATCAAATGTAGTTGTAGCCGTTTCTAATACTCTGTATCCCAAGGAGTTTGCATGCATACATCCAGAACACACACACACAGACAAAAGGGTGATCTGTGGGTTTTTCCGGGTCTGTTGCTACCTCTGAGCTATGCTGTGAACATTTTTGGACGTTGTGCTGAGTGGTAAAGTGCAGCACAGAGCCAAGACAGGGAAGATCTGGCGGGGAAGTCAATAGGCATGTACTAGCCTGTTGCTTCCCAGTAGGAGCTCATTCCTTCACAAATTGGCCTTTGGTAAGCAGTGTGATTCATTGCTCAGGGACTGGATTACAAGCTGGAAACCAGCTGCCAGAACTTGGGCAACTCATTTCACTTCCCCATGCTTTCCATTTTCCTTCCTCCTGTTTTTCACATCACATTAGTTGAAAATATAAAATACTTCGGGGCAAAGACTTTTTCATAATACAAGTTTCCAGCATGTTGGGCATTAAACAAGCTTTTATCTCCATGGGCACCTCACAGTATACCAGGATACAAAGAACAGTTGGATTATATACCGTATGTGGGACAAATACCAAGTCAATTAAAAAGCATCTTTAAGAACACAATCTGACTATAAAGTCCAGCAGTCAAGAATAGCAGCTGGCTCCAAGACATGTTCTACTGTCCAGTGACACAAAAGAACTTCAGAAACAGACAAAATTTTGTTCAGATACCTAAAGAAAGAGCATGGTAGTGTATGTGTGAATGCAAATATCTCAAACCTTCTGTGCCCAAACCATAACAGCTTGTATGTAGATTCATTGAAACCAAAGTGATGGCGGTAGAGCTTCAAGCCCTAAAGCTACATTGCTGATCTGTTACCTTATGCTACATCTGGACTATAATAAATCTACGTTCCCACCAAGAAAATAGCCACTGTTGTACAGTTATGAGATAGATTTTGTTTCACATTATGAGGCAGGATGTGCTCGAGTCCTCTATTATGCACAAGATTTTTAAACATTTAGGTTCCTTACCCTGGCTTATCAAGTACAATTATAGCTTGGCATCAGAGATGCTGAACACCCACACTGCCATTGACTTAGATTATTGCTGTGAAATCCAGTTCTTCTGCAAAATCAATTTTTTTTTGTGTCATGCAGAAGAGCACAAAACATTTTTTAAATAACCAACATATTGTTCTGTGTACATAGTTCACAAAACCTCAGAAATATTTATCTGTTGGTGTTTTCCCACAGTCATCATTTACTGAGTTGAACCGTATTACAATGCAACGCAGTGCCGTTCCCTTTGCTTGCACTTGAAACAGAACCTGTATGGTTTCTTGCTCTTCAGGTACCTATACTGAAAAGATAATGATGTATTTATAACAAAATATTGAAAATAGCCCCAAACTATAACAAAGCCTCAAAGACGTCTGCATTTCTTTCCCACTGAAGTCTCTAAGTGCATTTGGTTATAGCACTCAAAGAGGAAACAAAACCAGCCAGGCAGACGCAAATCTTTAGAAACAATGGGTTTCCCTTTTGTGCCTTAATATTCTGCTCTTGGTGAGCTTCCCTAACAAAGTCTGCGCTAATCGTTGCTGGAATCAGCACAGCAGCGACTGCTAAGCACAGTCTTTTTCTCCACCCCTCTACACTAAGCAGACGGGGGTTTTCATTACATATATCATTTTCAACTTGCTGCAGTGATTCCACAAAGACAGAAGGATTTAGAAAGCTAATGAATGGGGGTGGGGAGCAGGCTAGGATTGGAGCTTCAGCGCTAATGTCTAAGGCTAGATACCACAAGTGGCTTCACACACGGGGCACTGCCACCGATTTTATTTTCATTGCATGGCACTGACAGACTCTGACAGCCAAGTCATTCATCTCAAGTTAATAAATCAGAGTAAGGAATGGGGGTGGGGGGATTTGTTTGAACGTCTAGTGCTAGAGGATTTAGGGCAAGGCTTACTGGGCACTGCCTTACCCTGGTTGTTATTGTGCTGCGATGACAGCAAAATTATATATCTTTTAGTTGCTAATTAAGAACAAAAGTGAAGAATAGGTTTGGTCTGAATATACTATAGTATCTAGGGACCATTTGCTACACCATAATGAGATGCCATAGATGCTGTAACTCAGTACGTCTACAAATCTCATGCCACTTTATTATTAGGAAAAAAATGTCATCTTGCCAGTTAACTGACATAAAGTTAGTAGTTTATAAATAAGATTAACCTGAAAGAGGAAAATAACATTCCCACCCCCACCCCCCCAAGTGAAACGATCACATCCCTTCCCAAGCTCCCTCTTTGTACAGAATGCTCCGTTTTGCTCGTATCTGTACCCTTGCTACTATTTCAGCAGTTTGGTACATCTAACCCCCTTTTTGCAGACATGTCATCAATATTGTCTGCCACTTGGGAGAACAGGCTATACTGATTACAAAATACTAGTTCTATAAATCTGATAATTTTAATGATAAACCAGGATATTTTAGGCTTTCTTGTCCCTAAAGAGCCAAGCACAATTGCAGATTGATTGTGAACCAATTAAGGACCTTAAAGCTCTAAGTTGTGAATATTATTTCTTTCTATTAGGAAAAAACAAACAAACAAAACAAAAAAACCACAAACCCAAAGATTTTTCTGGTTCTTACCTCTCTACATAATAACTTAAGATGTGGGTGAAGCTGATAATTCAGATCTGAGTGATGAATTATGACTTCAACTTTCTCAAACCATAGTTATTACCAGGTCCTACTTAGTTGCCTCTTTCATGACCCCTGTCATCAGCACGTCAGGCAGAGGGGAAGAACCTCACTAAACATCAGCATACGGCCAAGCACAAGCAGTTTTGGTCCTTGGTGGACGTTCTCTGCAATACCTTAACACAAGTTAATAAATGCTAATTATAGTCAGTGGCTCCACTTCAGTCCTAACTGCAGCAGTTTGAATCCCCTTTAAATGCAAAATTTGGGACAATGGAGGAGCCCCAAGGTCTGGAACAGACTTTGAGAAGGTGTTCTCCAAACTGAGCATAGCAAATACTCCCATCATGGCAGGTGGACACTGTCCCAAGAGCTGAAGGGAAACTATGTGGGTTAGTTGATGCCTTTTGCTTTATGTTTAAGGACAAGCTATTCCCTGCAACTGAATCCTGCTGCCAATGTTCAGTTAATAGGCTCCTGTAGTGAATAACATCATGTGCTCTGTCAATTATTAATAATGAGACAAGCGTTTTCACATCAGAATGCCACCCTGTAATGTGATGAGCCTGTATTGTATTACTGTATCAAAGCTCAGACTCATAATATTACTAGTTTACTAAGCAAACTTTGAACAAGATTTATTCCCCAAACAGTCTGCTGAGTCCTAATTTTCATGAATTTTGTAAATAGAAAATGTCTCTTTATTGGCAAGACTTTTAGAATATGGTTTGTATTTTAGGTGGTTGATTTACTGCTACATTGCATTTATTCTAACACATCATTGATCCCCTGTCTCATAGACCAGATTTAGTTACTTTTTTATCGTATAATTTCTAGGCTACAGTGGCTATCCAGGACAGAAACAGCTGATGGATCTAATTTGATTTTGCCCTTATACCAGCAGAAGTTCACTTACTAGTTCACTTACTCAGAATTCATTGATCACTTGAAGGTCTTCTGGGATTGTGAAATCTCATTCTCGGTGTCTTTTCCAATTGTCAAAGCACAGACTCAATACTGCACCTGACATCCTTGCAGCCTGCCTCGTTCTGCATAACACAGCAGTCAACCATGGGGTTATAGTCAATGATGGGGCTCATACAGGATGACAAGGCTAACTCTTACTGACTTCAGACATGGCAAAAAGGTAGATCTTTCTGAAAGGTGGGTTTGCTGATGATAAGCGAGGGGCAGCTCAGTGACAGCCACATCTTTAAATAAGGGAAAGGAAGAAGCAAGAAAGGATGATGGGAGATGAAAAAGGCAATAGTAAAGGAAGAAGAAATGGCAGGAGGAGTTTTACACAAAGATCCATAAGTCTAAAATCAAAGAAATTGTGCTGCTTAGCATAGCGAGATGATTGAATTCCTTTATCTGTGGCTTACTGTTCCTAGCTAAAACACAAGATAATGTCGTGTGCACAGCCCATTCAGTTCAATGGCAAGACAGCAAGCCTCGCAGAGGATACTGTCAGAACAATAATCACTTTTAAAGTGGTTGTAAAGATCTTCTAGTCACTAAGTGCACACAAAGAGGCAAGAGGAGGTTAATGAAACTTCAAGAAATGTTTGTGTTCAGTAAGGTTACTTCGTCTCGAGTTTATGAGAGCAGATAAGGTGGAAAAGAAAGATACTGGGAAGGCAGATGGCATTTAAAAGAAGCAGTATTAAAGTTCTCCATTACAAGAATAAAGAAGAGTATTTGTCAACAGTAAACACATTCATCTTCATCTGGGAGAAACAACTGATAGTTCCTGTTACCTGAGGGAATTCTAAACCTTGAGCTAATCCGTGCACCTACAGCACAATTTTGCAAACACGCATCAATATTTAGGTTACCAGTTTTGGAACAAATGCATTACCACATATGAGTTTATTTCACAGAAACAAACATTAGAATCAGAACAGACCTGCTTTAATCATAAATTGTTTTCTGAATACATTCACCAGTCTAATTTCAAACTGTTTGAACACCTGAGCTTCCATTCCCCCTCTCTGGAAAGTATTCACCAACCTAAATGCAGCCAGCTATGCTGGGTAACTTTTTTTTTATATGCATTGTTCATCTTCTCCTTTTTTACGTATCCTTTGGATGACATGAAAATATTTTTCTCTGTGCATGCTTGAAACTCATCCACAATCATCAGCCGCTATATCATCTTTTCATAATCTTGTTTATATTCAAATAGGCACTAATGTTGCTGTGCTCCATCAAGAGACTTGGTCAACAGTTCCAAAAAAGCAAAAGTACCAGGGGAAAATAATGAGGAATTACATACCCAGTTAACAGATATTTAAAATCCCTTGATTGGCTTGCGGACTACAATACTTGCATTCACAACTGTTGCTTTATTTCAAATGGAATTTTATTTAAGCAAAGTGAAAGTGTAGCTTCCGAGGCAAGAGCTGAAGCCTTGGAACAGAGGGTAAGTGATCCCATACTTAGCATCACTACTCAGAGCTATGATCATTCACTATTTTGCTACAAACATCCTGTGCAGCCTTAGTCAAGTTGCTTAGGCTTTTTTTGTGGCTTAATCCCCCATCTTTGAGATAAGCATGACTTAGCCTCCCTATCTCACAGGCACACAGTGAGGATAAATACATTAAAGAAGAATTAATATATCACAATATAGTGATAGGAGTTCAATACCCTGCGTACGGAGTAATTTATCTTTTTGTCTCCTGGATCAAGTAGTTTCTAGGTGTGTACAACAGTAAAAGCCCAATCTATTAGTATATAAAGCAAGCAAACAATCCCCAGCCCTACATTCCTGTATATGAAACCATGAACAGAAACATAAACCTGTAGGTGTGAAGCAGAAATGCTGGAGTAGAAAAGAGCAGAATTTTTTCCTTTATTACAACGGGCTTAAGACAAGGATAGTAAGCACAAGCTAGACATAAATAAACTCATTAATTCCAACGGAATAAACCAGAAAACACAACAAAACTTAATAAATGTACATCAAATTCATATATAAACTAGATATATAAGTATTTAGATACACACATTTTTAAAAACCTCCTTAAAGTTATCCTGTGTGAGGAATACACTATAATTTACTAGCATATGAATTATATACTGTTCCCAGGATGAAATCTCCATATTTCTTGCTTCAGACTACCCTCCCCATAAAAAACCTTTATTAGAGTTTAGCAATGTTAGGAAAAAAGTGAAGGTAAAGTCTATAGCTCCCATTAAAAAGCCGATCATACATTTCACAGTGATTAGAGAGTAATATACTATAAAAAATGAGTTTTCACCAAATATTCAAAATTATAGATTTATTCAGACTCCTAGAGAAAAATCAAACTTGTAAATTGTGCAGATTAGATATCCAATAAAATATTTATTGTTGCACAATGTATATTGTTAACTGTGTTGACTGCTTTTCACCAAGGTGCCAGAGAAATGAAAAATTAACCAGTGTAGAATATAAAATAGTTTTTTTTAAAATCCTAGACCTAGTTCATGAGCATACAAAACAGATTGTATTCAGAGCTGTAATATAGAAATTCTTCAGTGAAGAAGACACTAGAGCTGAATACCTGACAGCAGAACAAAACAGAGAACAGCATTAAAGCCATGTAGCTGAGGTGCTGCATGCAAATGCAGGAAGACCTGAATTAGTAATGTTGAAGGTCTAGCTAAAGTAGACAGCGGCTGTGTCAATGAATGTTTTAATGACATCTTACTAGTTTAAGGACTAACAAGTGCATACATGTAGCCTGATGGAATTGTGGAAGTTCACTGAATATGTGGTCTAAAATCTCTTTGGGTTTACAAAAACAAGTAAATATTTGAATATCCTCCTTCTCTGCAACCTCATAAACTGACCTATGAAAATCATACATGTGCTTTGGGGTGCATGTTCTTGATTTCAGCATTAATCATAATCACAACCAACCAACACCTCCATAGTCTATCATTCATTCTTTTTCAAAATTTACATGAATATTCATTTAAACTACAGTTACAGGTCATGCAATAAAAGAGAAAATTTAGTAAACAATAAAAATTAAAAGATCATCTAGCTACTTTGCACCTTAATGCTGTGACTTCAAATGTATCTCCGTCCAATACTTCTTGCCCTCTTCATTTTGAGATGACATTTAAAACTCTCTAACACAGGACAAGGACAACAGTCAGGCTGGCAGCACCAGAGCAGGGTGGGACATGGTCTGTGGCTCAGGCTGTGCGCGGCTCTGCACAGAAGAGTGTTTCTGACCTGCCCTGCCCCTTCACAAACTGCGATGGTTAAAAAAATAAAATACACTAATAATCTGGAGTGAGGGGTTTCATCCTTGCCCTTGCTCTCTCTATTCTAGCTTTTTCACTTCCGTTCCTTAGCACAGACCACACCAGGCTTAGGAGTGCAATCACACACTCAGAATGAGTGTGTGCCAGCCTGACAAAACACTGAAAAAACAGCATTTGAGCTCAATCCTAGTGTGTAGCTCTGGCCCAGCTGGACCCGCGCTCCTGCCCATCCTCTTCCACAGGAGCAGGTTACTCGAGCTGGGGGCAGGGAAGCCCCCTCCTTTGCAGTAGAAAGCCTAGGCTGCTGAAATGGCCAAAATAATGTTCTAAATCACTCTCCATAGCCCTCCTCCTCGAAGAACTGCAGTGCTGAATACTGGGCAGGAAAAGTAGCTAGCTCGTAGGGTTTGGAATTTACGGACAGCCATCCTTTTCCTCTCACCCTAACTGGTTGCACTGCTTGATAGCAAATGCAACATATTTGATAATGAAAAATGCGCTGAATATTTCAGAACTAGCTAACCTAAAGAAACTGATCCCTAGGTTACATTATGTCATGTTAAAAGAATTACACCAGGTAATGATTTCAGAAAGCCCTCAGACAAATGTGCTTGCTTTCTTACCCCAGCCATGCAGTGGCCGCAGCTTGTGCATCCCCCAGCCACAGGTCTCACTTTTTGAAGGAGAGAACAAAACGGGCAGGATTAACTGAAAAATTCATGTCAGATGTTCTCTTAGAATCTTACAGTTGCTGTATTTTTAAATGTTTGTTCTGTCAGCACTTGATACCTGCACATTTTAAAAATCTTTTTTTATTTACACTGAAGCAGCTGGATTATGCTATCAGCCAGCATGAACTCAGTGCAAAACACTGCTATTGTCTGCGTGTTCCTGGTGTGTGAGGCAGGAGAGGGGAGCACACATACACCTGCGTGAGAAGAGCCCTATTCCAACATCTTTCTGCTGAGAGAGACTACAGCTTGGAGTCCCACCGTGTACCTGTAGGACTGCTGGGCCAGATCCAAAGACTGGATGTCTATCACTAGGTTCCTAAATCAAGGTTTGCAATGCCTAAAAAATAACCATCTGGCAAAATCTAGACTGTGAGGAAGCTTTTTTGAGATTAGTCAAAACTTCAATGCATTCAGTATTTTTGGATGCACCTTGGTACCTAACTCCAGGTTTTTAGAAATCTAATTGCCGTTTTTAGAAATCCTGGCCTAGAACCAAACCCATCTTGAGATTTAAATGCAATACGGAGCAAAAGGTGAACAGGTCTGGACTGCTGCACAAACAGATAGGCTGCAGCTGAGCAGAAACGGCCATCCCACCCTGCTGACTTACTGCTGTGGAAGGAGCTTCACTGCTGAGGATAAAGATGGGCAAAGCATAGGAAATATGCAGCTTTTTATACACACAAAGCAAAAGGATTAAAAGTACCATATAGAACAAAGCTATACAATGGATCAGCCCTGCATCTCTGTGGATGGAACAAAGGTTTTATAAAAGAATAAATGAAAAATGAAAAGCCCTAGAGAATTCTAAGTATTACTAGTCAGACCAAAGGCTGCCAGATGCTGCCAGAGCCCTGGCTGCTCGCCGGGGAGCTCAGGCCTCTCCAATGGGGCAAGGTAGGGCAGCTGAAGCCTAAAGGGTACAGAGTTCCCCAGAGAAAGACTTTCTTTGTTGTTGTCTTTGGTTTTGAGTGTGTCCAAGGCTCCATTATGTTTTCTACTTAGGACTTTATTTTAGGGAAATTAGTGATATTTTTCTTTCTTTTGACTATTTCCCTGGTTTGAAGGATTTTGCAAAAACCTGATGTTCATTAACCATATCTAGCCCTGCAAACACCATTCGACAAATTTTGTCTTAAACTAATGCATGCCATCAGCTGGAAGAGCTTTCATTCCCATATTCCATAAATTCTTTCTTTTGCCCCACTCATTTCCCAAAGGAAAGGAAACAAACAGCTGAATTATTCATTTTCACCTTTCCTTTAGATTCTTTCTAGCTTAGATTTTACAATCTGAAGATCAAAGCTTACTCCTTGTTTCCATACAAAAGTCCAGTGAGGTGAAGCTTTTCTAGAACAGATGCTGATTAACAAGAAACAATTTACCATCAATAAATGCCTTTACGAAGATGTTTCCTTCCTCACCTCTAGCACAGTCCCCTTCGCAGCCTCAAAGAGCACCTAAGTGTGTGGCACCCGCTCTTCTCATCCACATGACGCTGCTGCAGCCATGTGAGCCAAGCTGCTCTCAGTAAGAAGTGCTTTAGACACATTGTATGATTTTACTTGTCTGTGTTTTTCAGTCTCTCATTAAGTGATAACAGACAAAAGTTCCCCAAATAATAAATAATTAAAACAACATTTGAAGCCAAATTCTTATACTTACTTATTTTGGGCTGCTCGTTCGAAGCTATGGAAATGGTTGCATGGGCAGCGCGTGGACTCAAGTGTCAGATGCTATATGCAGCCAGAAACACAGTTCACTTTTGTGATCATCTATTCTCCAGGAAGCACTAACAGTAGATGACAGAGGTCTGTGGAAAAGAGAAGCTCGTTATTTCAAAGGTTAAGAAAAAAAACCCATACGGGAACATGTAAGGAAATCCAAAGCCAGAAGGCAAGGCTGCCTTTCATTAGGAAAAGAGACAACCCACTACTGTAAAAACACCCCTTCTCTTCAATGAAATGCAGCCATGAAGCGCTCTGCTCCGAGGCCCAGTGAGGTTCTCAGCTCCACGTCAGAGGCAGCGCTACCAGAAGGAACAGTTAATTCCCCATGGTTTATTCAATTCACCAAAAATTAAATAACAGAGTAATGAAAGTAATAAAAGTGATAAAAACCTGCACAGATTAGTGCAAAAGTTAGTTAAAATATTATATAAAATGCTCATCTTTGGAAAAACAAGAACCTGGTCTCACAGAAGACCTGAGTGAGAAACGATGAGGCCTACCAGACTTGCACAAAGCTTTCTTTAAAGATCTCTCTAAATAACTATAAGAATCTACTTTAAATTACAATTAAATACTGTAGAATTGCTTGTATTATAAAATAACTATTTTTCATTATATTAAACAGTAACAGTACAATAACCTGAATAATTCATACCCTTCTAAGTCTAACTGATGAAATGACAATATATAATTTACTCTTAAGAATGTAAATTGTTGGTTTTACAAGCTCCAGTTTTTCAGTTAGTCCCAGGACACCATAGTTTCATTCATTTCATTTCCTATGAATACAACACAGCCATTAGGACAGATTTTACATGGTGAATTGCAACATGTTTGTTTATAAGATCTTGTTGAGATAGAGAAGTTTTTCATAGTGGTACGTATTAGAATACATATTTCTCTCATTTTTTCCAGAAAAGGATGGTGATACACATACATAAACATATATATATTTATATATATAAAAACATTAAAGAATACCATTAAGGGCAGTGATTCATTTACAACTCAGGAGTCTAACAAACATCCCACTATAACTCAGGACAGAATGAAAACAAAGGATCAATGATTTACCAGAACCGAAGAATGCCTTAATGAGACGTAGATGATTCTCACTTTTTATGAAAGATATGGTGCTTCTCTTTTCATACCACTGACTCATAATAGCTGACTTCAAGTATCTGGTTAAACGCAGAAGAGAAAAAAAAAAATAGCACGTTGTCGACAGATGCAGCTAAGGTTTAGATACGGAATACTGAATCTGATTCAAGCAGATGACGATACTCTAACAGGGTAAATTACCACAAGGAGTTATTTTCCTGTAATTTAAATAAACTCTGTTGTTTCTTGTTCAATTTTCCATGAAATAGGCAGGCACGTATATACAAATGTGAAAGCATATGCCAACACCATCTGAAGGGAGCAGTTCCATCCCCTTTCCCCACGGCCTCCTCCAGACCAACCGGCATGAGTCCCATCTCACCGCGACGTGTCCTCGCACCTTCCCTTTCCCCGAGGGCACCTCTCACTTCCCAGCCACGCTGTGAAGGCAGGGGCTCAGGGCACAGATCCGAGGACATCTTCCCGACATAGGGGCAAGCCCAGACTGGGGCGAGTGCTGCTGGCCACCCCAGGGTGCTGCACTCCTCTACCACCTTACACCCATCCAGGGCCAGCAGCACTCATACAGATGTTTGCTGCTTTCTGCCACTCTACAAGAGCATACAGCAAGGTTCAGACTGGATGACCTAGTATTTGCAGTTGCTTGTTCATATTCTAATATTAATTTACACAGCACGTGAATAAATAAAACCATATGTTATCAGTCTTCTGTGCAGATCCTGATCATGCATGTGCATCCTCTGCAGTATCAAAGGAAAAGGAACCAGGGTTTACCTTCAATTCTAAGACCAAGTTCTGACTTCGCCAAGTACAGTTTAATGCAACTGCTCTGAGACACAAGACAGATGGGTTAGAGAGATCTGAAGTGCTACAAATAAAATCTAAAACTGAACTTTTAAATATTCATTTTGAACTATAAAGAGAGCTGTGGCTTTTGTGTGCTACAGATGGCTTGGAAATTCAGTGCAAACAAAGGACCAATTTTTGAATACTCATAGCTGCTCTACCATAATAGCTGGAGGCCCAAAACTCCAGGGGTTTGAGATGATTCAACTAGATCCTCTTACCTGCCAAATTTCATCAAAGCAACATTGCTTTTACCATCTTATAGGGATGAAAGAAATATGAATAGTGTGGGGTTTTTTAATGAAACATAGACTGCTTAAGCTTGAACAAAAAATTACAATATGAATGGAAAGCGCAAGGTAAAGGGAAAATCGTCTTTTTATCATACATACTAAAGCATCATATAAGATGAAATCTGTACTTTTTATAGATTGAAAGATTAAACAGATATATTTGGTAGATTCAGATACATGAAGGAAATAATATGAAAAATAAGCATAATAAAAATCCCTGCCAGTCATAATCAATGAGGAACTGCTGACTGATTGCCAAGTATGGCCTTAGGTTTAAATCTAGGAGACACACATGTGTTTCTTTGTAAGGTAGCAGGGCATGACCTCATCAATCAGAGATTATCCTTTGCATAATAGTTTATGGAAAGAAACCCCTAATGCCAACTCCTCATCTGCCTTCCAGACAGAGGCAAGCTGATACAAATACAGCTGGAAAGGCACTAAGCCCAAGTAACACTGCTGCTAAGGCCATACACTGCTGCATTTACATAGCACTACAATGAGCATTTTCTGATGCTATTAGCCACTAGCAATCTGGTCTAGACTCTAGTCTTTGGCTTTAGAGAGGATACTCTCTCACGTTTTGTATGTATTTGAGTTTCTACAAGAACCGAACAGGACAGCAAAATCCAGAAGAGGTGGAGTGTCTGCGGGGCAGCAGGGACCACCCGAGAGGCAGAGAGGACCCCTGAACTGCCAAGAGTCCTCCAAACATACAAGCCACAGAGACAAACACACAGTTTTGAATCACAGCTAGAAGCCAGGCTTATGGATATTTATGAGGCACCGCTGCCAACTGAAGGGAGCGAAAGCGCAGGAACAGGAGGAGAAGGCATGAGTGGCTTGATAGAAAATGTAACTATCCTGTAATGACAGCAAGTGCCAAGAGACGGTCGCAGGCTGATATCGAGTGATGGGTGGAAGCGGCCTGACGACAAGCAGGTTATGCTATCTGCGAAATCAAGGGAATTAGCAGGGAGGGACAGATACAGCCTGGCCAGCAAGAGCTGTTAGGGAAGGGGTGGTTTCCACGACGCTACAAATGAGTAGCAGTAACAA